>NW_013532534.1:1521026-1673501 GCF_000836235.2 Papilio xuthus | reverse complement strand
TCTTCTTCTTCTTCTTCTTCTTCTTCTTCTTCTTCTTCTTCTTCTTCTTCTTCTTCTTCACGTAACGAGGAGATCGTATCGCAAAAAAAGGAAGCAAAAAGGCTAAGGGAGGCATCCAGCCTGGGTCCCAACCGACGCCGCCGCAGACGGGGTGAAGAGAAGACTTATGCCTCCTTAACCGTACTAGAATGGCGGACTAAGGGGAAGTCCGTCACTCAGACAGAATAACGAGGACGCACAGGTTTCCCGTGCATTTGCGTTGCGTGCATGCGTCCATGCGTTGAGGAGGCGTCGTTGCCAGTCACCATCGGGTCGCGTGATCAATACGCGCAGTGTGCCCGCGTCCCGGTGCTCGGTGAGACGAGGGAAACACTGGGGTTTTAGTCGGTAGGCTTCCGTCTAGGGAGAGAGTCCGACGTTACCACCGCGCCTTTCTCCTCTTAGGGCGCGGTGGTATGCGTAACGCATTTCCCCACTATTAAAAAAAAGTTTGTACGAAGAAAGAACAAGAAAGGAGAGAAAATCTCTTTAGTCTGCGATTTTGAATCAAAAACGTGAGCGAATATTATTTAAAAAAAATATTACCTTTTTATATTTTTTTAGCTGTCAGTAGACAGCTGTCATTTTTGATGAATTGTAAAAAAATATAGATTTCCTTTGTTAAATATTTACCTTTTATTTTTATTTTTTTTGGGTATTTTGTATTTGATACATATAATTTAATATTGATTTAGAAATTTGGTATAATTTATTTAATTATTTGATAAAATTTATATTTTACAAAATGAATGATGATGAAGAAGACGAATTTATACTTCGGCCATTTGAACAGGGTCATTGGGAGTGGAGCGAGGATGCTAAACAATTAGTATTTATGAGGTAATAGAGAATTAACGATATTATATACGATACGAATTCCATAAGACATCGTATTTAGGTTCTAGAAAACCCATAAATTAGGTCTCAAACTAAAACAACTATTATTTCTAAAAGTGCCTACATGACAATTTCTTTGGCAAAATTTATTTTATTCAAATATACAATTTTATTGAACGTAATAAATACTCAATTAACAGAGAGGTGAAAACAATCGATATCGATGTACACGATATACAACCGCAGAGTATTAGGAAAATGGAATTTAAATACGAAGTAGATTTGCTGGAAGAGGTAAATATGATATAATATTTTTATGATAATAATTTATTGTTATGCTTAATATAATAATAGTAAATTTTTAGCAAAGGTTTAAAAAACACTTCCAAAGACAATATGTTGATGACGATGTCGTACTTCTACAGGTAATTTGTGTTCTATTTAGTTATTTATAGCAAATCAAAAATTCTCAATAAAATTATAGCGAAAATTGCGATTTTCTTTTATGATTTACGAAATTAACACTTTTTATATTTTGATAGCAATATTTAAAAATTATGTTGTTAAATTCAGTAAACAGTTACTTTATTAATTAAATATTTTTCAGGATGTTAAAGATATTGTTCTTTTTTGCGCACCAAAACCAATAATATCCCGAGACATTATAAATGTTCTACATATGCGCGTCGTCGACAGATTTCTACGAGCCTTAATATTTTATTGCCAGTATTATTTACAGGTATATATTATTTCTTAAATAAATGATTTTAAAATTAAATAGCTGTCCCCCGCGATTCCGTTCTTGCGGAATAAAAAATAAACGTAATACGTAGCGTATGTGTTCTTCCAGACTTTGCTCTACATCTATGCCAAATTACAGCAAGGTTCGTTTAGCCATTTCGGAGATAGCTACAATCAAACATCCATCTATCCATCTAAACATTCGCATTTGTTATATAAATAAGACAATAAGCTGCGCAATATTTAACATAAATTAAGCATTAAATGTCTTAAATAAGTATTGCATAGGTTGCTTCAATAATGGCGGATAGGATTTTGGACTTGCAAAATAAAATTAAAACAAGATTTGGTAAAAAAATCGAAGAGAGATATGAGGCAAATCTTAGAGACGTTCGCTTGTTACTGGCAAAGGAATACTGTTCAATGCTTCAAGGTAAATTTTAAATTGAATTCACTATAAATAAAATAATGACAATAAGCACATTAAAAATAGCTAAGCGTGTAATTTCATCGCATCTTAACCATGCCTATTTTTTCGTTTATTAAAATATTTAAATAGGTCAAGTTTCTTTGCGAGAGATCCTGTCTTTTAAAGATTATTCCGTGTTATGTAGAACATTACGCTATGGAAATGCATTCATTTTTATTCCTGCGTTATTTTAAAACCTGGCGAGAGGGCTATATAGAATCTACAAAACAATTTCTTTTTTTGTGATTCGGACAAGTTTTAAGTTTTAAGTCGTAGTAGTATAGAAATATAACATAGAGGTACATTATCTGAGAACTTATTTGTTTTAGGTACGGGAGAATACATCAAATATCACCATAATAAACTCGGGACAGCAAAATCTTTGTCAAAAAGGGATAGTGTAATTTTTGAATCCGTTTTACGTATAAGCACGCATATTGCTTGGGTGGCTCTCGGAAGAAAGTCTTTTCAACAAATCGGTAACTCTTACAATATCTTTACAACATGGGTTTCTGAGACCAATATCCTCTTTAAAAACTCTGTTATCTCCTTTTTGTCATAACGACACCGATGTCTATTTTTTTGTAGAGATCTCAGAAACTAACGGTAAGTTAACATAACAATGATGTACGATATCAATGAATTAAAAATTAAACGAATTTTTTAGTATTAATTAATACATGACCGACCGAACTTATTTGTTGGAAAATTATCATTAGTAAAAAGACGTTTAAATAATACCATAACCGTGGTTAAAACTGTTTTAGAACTGGAGCTACAAAGAGTATTCAAATCGAATACGTTTAACGTAGTAAAGCACTTTCTGAAAACTGACTTCGAGAAGGACATGTCTGCGGCGGAGCATTCAGTATTGTACGGCACGTGTGAACATAAGGAACAGATCCTGGGCATACATTCGCCCTTGTTAGCCGAGATCAACTGTGATAAAAACGCTATAAACTATCGATTATTTGGACTAGGCGATTTTGAATATCCCCAGTTAGTACAGTGTTCATTTTGTACATCTTTATCTAATCCCTTGTATATTTCTTTAGATGTTAGGGCTGTGCTCGCCAGTTTTGTTTTTAATTTTTTTTTTAATTACTTAAATGTCGTCTCACACATTCTGCTATTTTATAAATTAACATATAAAAGTAAGAGTTTTTTAATTTGTTAACTTACTAAGTACTTTTAGAAATTATTAGTTAGAATCCTTTGGCGCGAATGACGTGCTTTCGTTACAAAGTCCAATGTCAGAATGATTAGTGAGGGGACATAAACGTCGACATTTTAGTAAAGCTAGTTCGTCAATACACTTCCACATTTTCAGATTTTCTTCCTAAGAGTACCTATTAACGTATTGTATTAATTACAGTTTAACTTCACGACTTTTGTACTTCAAAAATATATTAGTAACTCCTGAACAGCAACTAGACAAGGTGGGACTATCCATAGGGATCATCGGTCTACCGCGGGATCGTTTTGACACCATGCTGCGCGAGGTCAAGAAACAGAGTACTAGTACTTCATCTGCGAGCTTGCGAAAAATTGCGTCACGGTATTGTAAACATTTATTCAGTGACATTATTACAGTATTTCAATGTCAACAATATTGCCAAATTGTTATCCCTTTCATTTTCGTTGAGAAAAAAAGAGACGCATGACTAAACCAATTGCATATTTAACAATTAAAAATGAGCAACGTATCAACGTCGTAGCTTACGCTTCAATTACGATGGTAGCGGTTCTCTTGCATTTCAGAATGTCTTCAAGTCGATCCTCAGCAGGAAAGAGTACAAAGGGTGCTTTTCTCAATTTACCACTATATCCCGATATAGTTCTTCCAGAGTCTCGCCCTGATCGTAGGTAAAGTAAAACAAATTTTATATCTATCTCTGTGGCCTTCGGTTCTCATGAGTTATCATAATTTAAATTATTGGTTTATTTGTTATTATTATAGCGAGGATCTAGCAGACGCGTTTCCAGGTACACCAACCCCAATCAAATACAAGAAGAACGAACAGCGCTTGAAATGGCTACGATATGCTGAACCAATGAGAAGAAAGAGACTACAAAGTTTGAAAAAGAAATAAACAATAGAAAAAACATTACACGATTGTCTATTGAATAATAGAATATATAAGAAAATATAATACATAAACATTTCTATTTAAAGTTTGTATATTTATCGCCTAAATGTTACTTAACTATTGATAAGATTGCATTTAAACTATAGTAGGATATTTTGTACGCCCTAAAACTACTTCTGGCTCAGAAATTAAAATATAACGTCTTTTTTTTAATTTACAAAGCATTGTTGGGTTCAAACCAGGAAATAAACGTATAAAACAATTTAATGTTTCTTGTACACGTGCCTGAATGTCAAGAAATTACAAATACTTATCTGTCGTAGATCATTTTCCGACAGGTTAAGTGGCAGAAACCGATTTCCAGTACTGCAATTACGCTGTCAGAAGCTATCTTTAATATTTGATGGAAACCTTTCGTGAATAGAAATCCTTTTCAGTACGTTCAATTTTAAAAGTAGGTTGACACTTAAACCTGTATATTTCAAATAATAAATGAAAACGTTGTGTTACTTATGTAGTTGGAGTAGAAGTTTGAAGTTGAACTCATTCCAAATCAAACGCGTAGCAATTGATTTAAAAAAAATTCAATGTATATAGGTTCACGGACTAACTCTGTCATGTCTATTAGGTTTAATATTGAATCATTAACACAATTATTCCATTGTAATTATTTTATTGTAAATAAATAACTATGTAAATAACTAAAAATAAACTTCACATAAAACTTACGATATTCACGTAAGCGTTAAATTAAATTCTTCCACTGATTATTAACCGTTCAACACAAAAATATAAATATTAAGGATATAAGATTCTTGCAAGTCGATTCAACCAGCGGAGACGTTGCACGTCGCTGCACGGCCGGATCTCCTCGGTTGCATCGGGAAAATGCGACGGGAAATACGGTCTGAAAATATTTTTATTTTACTTCCAAACAAAAAAAATATTACATTAGCTTCTTACTTGGTAATCTATCATTCCTTACACCATGACAAATTATATACAAACTAGTTGTCGCCCGCGACTCCGTCCGCGTGGATACATAAAAAACTTAATGTATACATAGATAAGTTAATTAAACAGCAGCTCTTCAAGGCATAAATTCGAATAAAATAAGAAATAAAAAAAGAATAGATAGTATACTATGTCCGTCTCCTGGCTCTAAGCTACCTTCTCATCAATTTTCAACCATATCGGTATAGCCGTTCTTGAGGTATAAATAGTGTAACTAACACGATTTTCTTTTACATATATAGATATATAAAATTCACTCAATTACTCAAATGGCTACATTAAAAAAAATTATTCACAGGATGTTTAGTCAGTAATTATAATTAGATCATTATAAATGAATAATCCTATTTCCAAATGTAAAAACCTACCTTTCCGATCTTTCTAACGATGTAAATTTTCTTTGTATTACCATTTGTTATGAATTAAAACTGTGAATAAGATCTCAAAATCACTTACATCTTAGCCTCTTTAGTTGGCAAAACAATGTCTGAGTATAATTTTAGAATTACATTTTTCTTTACTGACACAGAGCTTTTCGTGCTAGCGCTGTACGAACTTGTAGACGACCTGTATCAAAAAATTGGTAAATTAATATACACATTCAAAATATGTATTTTTGGCTATTAGACGATCATAGCGACGATCGATCTAAGTAATAATTACTGACATGGATGCTTTCGATTTGCCTTCCGTGACAGAGGGTAATGGTCTCAGCATGGTATCAAAGATAGAACGCGGCAAGCCCAAAATCCCCAGCACAATGCCAAATTCCGCTAACGACTCCTCGGGACCCGCCACCGCTCGCTTCATATACAATGTTCTTGCTGAATATCTGCATAAAAAATCACACATAATAATAAAATTTGAAGAGTTTGTAAGGGTTAATCCGAACTATTGATTACATTAGCCGTTCTAAGTTTGTAGGTTATTTCTAATAATGTTAAGCCGTGGGAAATAACAAACAAAAACATACTGGTATTAGTTCGTATTTTCGAATAAAGGTATAATTTTTTAATCAATACTCACTGATTATATTTAACAACTCCTAGACTTAATAAACGGAAATCAATATCTCTATGACAGAAGACTTCGTTCATGAGCGGCGAGCGCGTGTTCAGCTTTTTATCGCGACGTAGACAAATTCCGAGCAACGCGTCTTTCTCCTCTTTCATCATCTTGGCCACGTAGTCGGTGTGCAACGTGTGCTCGACCGCGTTGAATGTCTCCGATTTAAATATACGATTTATCTCCAATTCTAAAAGAATTACCGTTGTTATGATGTACTGGGTTAACAACTTTACGAGTACTAATCTATCCCTCAAATTTATTTTATAACAAATTTGAAGACATCTAAAAGAAATCATTCTTAAAAGCGTTTTTAGGTTTCAAGTTTTAAATAACACTTTAACTTAAGGAGTTTAAATCAGATAACATTTAAAGTGTGGTTAAAAATATGCGCTACGAACCTATCTGGTTGAAAGCTTTTCTGCCTAGAGCCAACCAAACAATTTGCACGGTCATACGCAATAAAGTTTCAAAAAGATGCGCGTCTTTGTCCGATAAAGATTTTCTCTTTTTCTGTGGGCCCATGTGATGAAATTTTCGCGTATCTCCACCACCTAAAAACAAGAACTGTTAAGGTGAAAAACAAACAAGCGGCCACCTGAATTTGCAGGCATAGACAAGCGGCCGCTGGCCATCCGTATTTACATTTAAATCTCTTTTGCATCCCCTTCCTTATAAGAAAGTGGTGAGAAGGGAAAGAAGACCAAAACTAGGCCTCCGTCCGGGAATCGCATGTAAATGTGGTTTGAATCAATATATTCATAAAACAATACAAACCGATAATCATCGTGCTATATTCCTTAGCGATGAGTACCCGCAAATCTGATAAATTATCCCGGAATTCATTTTCTAACATATCACAATACGGCGTCCGAACTTTCGCTTCCAGCTCTAACATACGTCGGGCCATTTCATCTGCAATCTATACCAATATTTTAAAATTAACCATTACATACGATCAACAGCGAAACAAGTTATGTATACAGATTTACAGCCACTTTTACCTGTAAATAATACTGCGAATACATTATAAGCGCACGTATGAATCTTTCCGTTGTAGGTAAATGGAGCATATTTATTAACATCGGGCTCAACAGACTGACCGGCGCTGTGAATAGTGCTATATCCTTCACATCCTGTAAGTCGTAATATTTTATAGACTTTTTGTATGACAAAATATTGCAATACGATACATTGAGCGTTAAGCGGCTTAGTGAGGAATTGCGAACTCAAATGTACCAAAATGACTGATACCATTTTATAAATATTTCTTACTTTTTACTAATGATATATCTGCAAATGTTTAAACGTAAAAATGGATGTTTGTTTGAACGTATCCCGATTAATGCTGCATGAAATTTGGTATAGATGTAGAACATAGTCGAGAATAACACGTGGGCTACTAATTATGTTTATTTTATTCCCGCGCAGATGGAGTCGAGGGCGGCTGGTAGTTTCATATATTTTGAAAATTTGGATGACCTTAATATTTATTACCTGCAAAGTTATAACATCAGGTTGTCCAGGTTTCAGTTTCCTTTGATATCGCCGTCTAAAACGTATCTAAATACAGAAACAAACGGTTACTGCAACTACAATTATCAATCGTAATAAAAATGTAAGAATCAGTACATACTATGAAAATGCATCATTTGTAAATATTTAAAAAAAAGTTACACTATTTTAAGTAAATTAATGATATACCTGTTCTATTAAATCTACATCGTCTCTAAATTCAACAGTTCCTGTGGGCACCTTAGTTGGTACTTGAATCGTTTCTACGGGTTTTGGCGGAAGATCACTGAAAATTATAATACAACTTTATCTTATTTAATATATTTAAAAGCAATTAAAAAAGGAATTCAGTTAGAAACACTGGTCGTTTGTCGTTTATCATAGGAATCTATATAGGAAGCGGAAACGTTCTCTTTCTGTACGTCGACTCGGCAACGCATCTGCAATTGTTGATGACTATGGACATTGGTTTGCATCGCTATTTCGGCGAATCCAGGTGGCCGCTTGCTCGTTTGCCATCGTATAAAAACAACGAAATTCTCGCGTCTTAGTTTATTCACGTAATCTTTACTTTTACTTCCGATATGTGTTGTTTATAATCTTAATCTCACCTAACAAATATTAAAGCTTGTGTAGCCTCATCCCAAACCCAGTGCCCGTCCTCATACAAACCACCGAAACCTCCTTCATCCTCATCTTCAGCCATTGTCTTATTACTGAATTCTTACTTATAAACAATAACAATAAGCAATAAGTTTATATCCACTAAAATAAATATAAATACAGTACAAACGAGTTCATCTGAAAACTGTCAGATTTGACAACTTTTTATAACATTTCTTTTCTTTGCGGTTGGTTTTAAAGCATAGACGTTTTATTTTTTGACAATTTGCTGACTTACTTAACCATCACAAACTTTTTATCTATAAACAAGACATCTTACTAATACTATAAATGCAAATGTTTAGATGTATTGATGAATGAATGGATGTTTGTTAGAAGATATCTCCAATACGGCTAAATGGATCATGATGAAATTTGGCATGGATGTAGAACATAGTCTGGAAGACAACAACCACTAATGATTTTTTTTAACACGCGCAGACGGAGTGGCGGGTGACAACTGGTGTTATATTATATTATATTTCGCGGTTAAATATATGTACACTTAAATCCTTTATAAGACATTCGGATGTGTTAAATGCTTACGGAGGCATTAAAAGTAATGATTTAAATACATAAGTAACAGTTCTTATCCTAATAAGACCGAAAATCTTCCGAAGCACGTCTCCCGGCCGCCACATTATTACCTTTAGAATGTATTTACGAATGTACGTGATTCACGGCTGCTATAACTTGCGAATTACAATTTTCGAAGCGTGTATTTGTAAGTTTGACAAAATTTACGACATCACCAGTAAGTTCTTACCAACCAAAGGCACTGAATATAAAGTTATGTTAATGTACCGAATGCACTAACTTCAAACCTTAAAACTTACAAAATGTTCAAAGTTATTACCGATTCGAGATGGACAGTCTCGCATGAATATCAAATATTTCAACTTTGAATTGCAATGTTTGATAAATGTACATTCGGTAACAGAATTCTGAGGGAAACTATTGTATTTTAGGTAGAGATGGTCATTGTTTTAACTTCAGTATTTCCATTAATTACAAGACAACGTACACTATTTGTTGAAATGATTTGTTTTCTCTTACTAAATTTTCCTCTATATTCGTTAATATTCTATTCATTTTATAGTTGAATAAACAATTTTCTAATCCTTACACATGCGGTTGATTCGTGTGGCATATGCATAATAAATATAGCTTAAATAAACGTTGAGGGAACAAGTGTGTCAGGTGTATTAATTCAATGAACCCGAGCACAGGCGATTGCTCGCGGGCTGTGCGGAGCTAGCGCTGCCCAGCTTTGATCCTGTGCGCTCCGCCGTGTGATCAGATGAGCCTCTACTTAGCGACACTTCACTGACGATTCTCGCTTGCTTTTCAAATGTTTATTTTAGATAGGTTATATTATTTTATATTTAAATCTTGAACCTATTCATAGGTTTAATGTTGCAAGAAAATAGAATTTGGTATTCCGTATATTTTCAACGCCGTCTAATTTATTTAAAACAAGAAACCAGTTAAGTATTGCTTTGTCTCTTAGCACTGGACTTTATGTATATATAAGTACTCATCAATATTACGCAACACGTCACAAGTAAATAATTTTTTTTTTCGTGAAACTTCCTCGGTGAAGTCGGCAAATTTATGAATCATAGGAAGATATACTGTTACTGTTCGGCCGTTTTTGTATAAACTACGGTTACGTAATCATATTGTTATTTCTTTGCTTTTAATCTGGTTACTTAAAAGACCTACGAAACGTTAACAAAACGCTGAATCACAAATCTGAATGAGCACCACTTTCCACTCCATTTCACCTTTATTTCCAAACTTCCGAACCGACGAACCGAACGATTAAATTAAACCAATAACTTTACCTATGCACTCGTGTGGAAATATATGAAACAAAAATATGTGACGAAATTAGAATGATAATCAATAGATTTAGATAATAGTACTAAAAGTAATACAATGAAGGCTTCAAGGATCTGTATAGAGTATAGAGTAATAGAGAGTATCGGTTCATTAGTGAGGGTCACGCTTATTCTAAAGTGAATCAAAATTTTCGCCTGACGTTACTGATTGATCATAGCTAATACCTATGATTTATAAAATTGAGTGTTTTAATTCACGCCATCTCTAATATTTAATAGCTCAATTAGTTAAGTATTTTATATCAGAAATCTTACTTATGAATATTATAATTTCACATGCATCAAGTCTCAGTTGATGGCTGATATTGTAGACCAATAAATAAAGTTTTCTTAATTTCTCGCATATTTTCTTTAAACTCTGAGCCATTTGCGTGTAATCAGGCGTCTCGTCAGCTCGTCACACTGCAATGAATATTCATGTCGTGATCGATGCGCCTCGCTTTATTCATTGTAAACACGTGTACGTGTCCTTTGAAGCCTTCATTGTATTACATTAAATGTTCCATTCATCTTAAGCACCTGCATATGTTAATTAACTTTCATCCCGTTAAATATTGTATTCAATCCAAAATAAATAGAGGTTGTTTGCAATGATTAACTGTCGAAAATTAAGCTGAGCTTTGTAAACGTTTAATACTCTTTATAATAATATAAAAGGAATTGTAAATTTATGAATCATCGTAGTTATGTTTTTCCATATCGAAAGCCTAATGTCTTAGGATGTTGCTACCGAAACCTTTTACTATTATTTCTTTCGCCATTAATAACTATTAGCTCGGCTAGAAATTAAAAAAAACATTTCATTTAAAGTTGTTATTGTCATAAACGATGGATGGTTTTCCGTATGGTCAAAATGGCCTTTTTCAATTTATTTTGAGTAAATTTTTCTTAAGATTTAAATAAAACAAATCATACATTATTATTTAACCTTTTTATTATGTTCTGGCGTACTTTCGACACTTTCTTTAGGAACCATACTTAAGTTGAAAGTTAAAAAGTAATAATAATATCGAATCCAAAAATATAAAACACCTAAAGAACAGTACACCGATGTCATCATTAAAGGTAAAAACGGGAACATTTTGTCCATACCTGATATGAAGTGTATTGCGTTTTCATAAGCCCATAAACATATCAAATTATATAAATATAAACATTCAATTCTATTCAACATTGGTAAACGAAGTTTCCGAATTCTTTTCGTACCTTTCATTTTGGGAACAACGTAAAACGCAGGTAAATGACCAAAAGCAATGGCACAATATGTTAACAGTAAAAACAACTTAATTCCTATTAAATATTTAGGGTAAAGTAATGGGAATAGGGAATAGGTTCCGACTGTAGACAGGAATAAGAATAATCTTCCGTCCATTTCTCCACATACCGCTAAGAACCTGAAACAAAATATAATTTTTTTCCTCCTTGAAAATTGTTATATTCACGAAATACTAAAAAGAAATCTTACCCTAATGGTATTAGAATCATCAATATTGCTTTCTCGTGGACATGCCAACCAAATATAAATGAACAAGTTGCGCATACTGTCATACATCTGAAAAATACGAAAAATTTATAGAAAATATTGTCTCTTAAATAAAAATGTTCACATCTTCAAAAATTAAACAACTATGATATTGTACCTTATAAAACTCATAGCTCTATATTTTCTGTCCGCACATAGATTCCACAACTTTATTAGAGCAGGAACCATAGACAATAGAGTCAATACAAATGTTACAGTTGGTGTTATCAACGGCAGGACTCCATGGTCGTATTCCTGCACTAAGCCGCCAGTCATGGACGCCTCCCTTGATGACACTGATATTCCTAATATTGGTACTGAAAAAAAAAACATAAATATATCATAGATATTTCATGGCAGCACTCGTGGAATGTTTCAATTATTCAAGACAATTTATCTATAGAATATTGGATTCTTGTTGTTGTTTTTAGTTACTAAAACAAAATTACTTACATACATATAGTAAAACTTTATCTCCAAAATTATATAGAGCCCAAAAATTAGGTGCCCAATATGCATGGCATAACCCTCTCTTGAATGGGAACAGTCTTGACAAGATCTAAAATAATTAAATCAACAGTAATTAATTGGAATACATTTTTTAAAGATATCTATTTTACTTTTCGCAGAGTTAAAATAATGTTAAAAAAAAAGAAAATCTTATCTTGACAGGACACATTAATAATATTGCAATACAAAAAATAATCGCCACAGTACAATTTGCATAAAAACTTAATATAATATAAATAAACTTCTGACAAATACTGATAATTAATAAATAAAAGAAACACATGGGTGTTCCTGACACTAAAATCTCTGTATAGAATATATTGTCATCACTGTCTTTCACATTTGATACAACAGAGATAACAATATTTTTAAATTGGTCTCAGAAACCCACAGTTAGTGATCTATAATATAATAGAGGTTTACCTGTGGTATATGGTGGATAAAAGGTCCAAAAGATAAAGTAAAAACTGTTATCACAATTATTGCCAATTTCATCAAATTCTTTATAGAAAATGAATACCATGCGGTATGAACACCATCGGTGGATGCCACAGTGAAACAATATGCTCTCAACAAATAAACCACATACACAGGAGCTATATACAAAAATATATGCTTTAAGTTCAATAGAACTGAAAACCAAAATGCAGCCCATAAATATTTTCCCTGAAAGAAAAGTTATGATTAGTAAACTAAAATCTTTTAATAAATAAAGTGAATGTGGTAATATTTCTTGAAGTAATAGATATTGTAGTACGACACCATATATTATTGTCTTTACTTTATAGCAAACTTACCTTAATCATACTGAAAATAGAAAAAAGAAGAAATGCATATAAAAATCCATTATATTGAAAATGTATATGATCAACCATCAATAATCCAGGATTTGCTGCCAATAAAATAAACACCAATAGCCTTCCATTGGTGATTAAGCCTGAACAGCTGAAAAAATTTGAACAAGTTCAACGTGCAACCAAACAACTTATTACTTTTCATATTTTATACTGATTTAAGTAAATATAAGATGCTTACCATTTCGCACTATATAAGTAAAAGCAATCTAGAATGATTACAGACAAGCGTTGAAATATTATAGTCATTTGTGACTCATAGTTCAAGTTTTGTATTTTTACCATTTCTGGATCCAAAAATTTTGCTATATGAGAAAGGCCATACTCCAACCATGCAAAGAATGGAGGATAATCTAATGTCCATTCTGACGTAGACTCGTAATACCACTGGTCAATTGTTAGATTATGAGTTATAGCTAGCCAGTTTCGATGAACTTCAAAGTCAGTTGAATGACTGAAAACAATCAAGATGAATGTACACTAAATTCTTAAATACTTTACATTCTTAAGTTATAAAAAAGCGAGTAAAAAATGTTTTATACTTACTATAAAGGTATGAAAAATAATTTAAATGCAGAAAGTAGCGCTATTATTTGATAGATCATTTTGTATTTTAAATCTTAATTATAATAACCGACAAACATTACGATATTGTTATAATTGAATTACAGTAAATGTAGTATTATCTCGGCAGTCTTATCAATACATATAGCCTAATTTAACCAAAAAAAACTTTAAACGTTGTTATCATATCGCATACGATTATCACTTGCCGGCTTTCGCTTGACACTTGACATTTGTCAGCTTGTCAGTGTGAAAGTCAAACCATTGTGTGTTGTCTCTGTCGGTGTCTAATTAAGTTTAAAAACACTTTTATTAAACGACTGACTCATTACTTGCGTCGGGTTTCAAATTAATTTCGTGAGTATTTTACAATGATTATTAATTTCAAACAGAACGCAAAACAAAACTCATTTTATATTTTTTTCTTTTGTAATTTTACCCGCATGCCACTTTTATTCTTTGCTGTACCGCACTGCTGTCAATCTTCATTATTTTATATACTCTTTGATTGTCATTGTCAACTACGTAAAAACAGTTGTATAGACAGATTTTCTATTTATAAGTTTTCTTTAAATATAAATTATGGCGATATTACATAGAGCTCTTTTTACTTGGTTTATATTTTTAGTATTCTTAATTTTATTATGTCTAAGATTAGAGTCAAGAACGCATTGGAATTGGTTTATAGTATTTATACCAATGTGGGTATACGACAGTATATTATTGATTTACGTGCTGTTTCATATGGTTTCCCACTGTCGTAATGGTATAGAAAGATTTAGAGGCACAATTAATAAAAATGTTTGGTATATTGCTGCAATTGGACTTAAAATGGCAGCGCAAATAATAATATGTATAAAATTAGAATACACAAAACTTTATCTTCCAATATATATCGTTATGACGCCTATTTGGATGTTATTGCCGGTACTATGTGTTGAAGTGTTTATGCACCTTATAAAACATTCAAGCAGAAGCAGTCGTTATTAGTGTATTAACAAAAATGGTTCATAAACAATTTATCAGACTTATACATTCTTATGTGAAAAGATGTGACCTCGTGAATGGCAGATAATTTTAAACTTGGCACAGATTCATTGACACAGGGTATGTGTGCACTGTAATGTCATAGTCATAAATGATTCAAAACTGATGATATAATCATCCTATAAAGCAGCAAGTTATTGAAATGGCAACCAATATTGCAGTTTTAAAGGATTCCATTGTCAAAGAAGTGCCTGCAGGTTCTACTGCAGTTCTGAACTGTAACAGCAATGATTATTCTCACAATTTTATGTTTTGGCTTGTCAATAAAACAAAAGTAATTGGCCCTGACAATGACTTTGATGAGAGAAAATATAAATATGAAGTTTTATCAGGAAAACTACGGATAAATGTAAGTGTAACACTATGATGTATTTAAATAGAATAGATTGTGAAAATGCAAAACATGCTGCTGCAGTACTTTCTTATTTAATTCCATACAATCAAAACCCTAAAAAATTATAAATCATTCTTAATTAAATTACAGAATGTATCACCAAGTGAATCCGGCCAGTATGTGTGCCTGTCAAAACATCTTGATGGTTCAAAGATCTCAGCTGGTGAAGTGGAAATGATAGTAAAAGGTTCATCATTCACAGCAATTGATGCAGTAAAACTTGTTGCAATTGTGGTCTCTATAATTGTCTTGATTGGTTGCGCTGTTATTTATTATCGCTTAAGAAAACAATGGAGAAAATATGACGGCCGGACAGTTGTACCAGGTAGGGATTGTGGATTTTTGTTTTCATTTTATTATGTATACATTTTAAATAATTCATTGACAAAATAAAAAACTTTAGGTCAATCGGTACTGTAAAATTTAGCATTCAAATATTTTGATAATATCCCACTAATATTATAAATATGAATGTTTGGATGGATGTTTGTTAGAAGGCATCTCCAGAACGGTGGCATGGATCTTGCTGAAATTTGGCATGGATGTAGAATACTCTATAAGTAGTCTCATAAAGTTTGTTGTTGTTAATATCAAAGTAATATTGGTAATAATATTTTGCAGTGGATGATGTTGAAGAAGAGGATGGTGATGAAATTTACAACCGCACAACAAAGGCCATCACTCCAGTACCTGGTCCCAGCAGGAATGTATCATCTGAACATTTGTTGTATGGCATAGACAATCAGGGATTAGACACCGATTTTAATTCAGTTTTCGAAAATATCCAGATAAAAACACCAAGTCCTAGTCTTATATAGATTTTCAATTTTATTTAAAAAGTTTTTATTTTAATATTCTAACAGTTCAATAGAAATATAGTACAAATCTTTAGTTTATTTAGGACCTTAAATGCAGGCACATCTTAATTTAACTTTTAATTGTTAAGATTAATAATGTAAATATAAGGTATACATTTATATATAAAAATAAATATAACATAAACTGTTCTGTGTTCTATTTTTATCTTCTTTTAATACAAATTTTAATAAGTAAGTAACATATTGTTAAAATAAAATTATCCGATGTGTGGGAAAACATTTTTATTACTTAGGAATTAATTAAAATCTTCAGTTGAAGCATCATGTTTCTTAGGTGTTTGTTGTTCACCTGCATGACTTGATTGTGACTGAGGCGTAGTGTCTAACGTTTCATCCTCTTCATCATCACCATTTACTTCCATTTCGAAAACTCGGACTTTCCTATGACTCTTCGATAATACCACAGATACCTTACGTCCACCCGATACAGCTATCCTAAAGCCATCCATTTTTTCAAGTATCTTATAAACACTCTGATCTAAATATGACGAAATATTCTTTTCTTGTGTTTTTTCGTTGAAAACACAAGTTTTTGATTTTATGTTCAAATCACTAGCATTTTCTAGAGCAACTTTTACTGGCAATTGAATGAAAATTGAGTTTTCTTCATTACGTGGATGCCTTACGAGTATAGAAAGATAATCTGCTGAATAAAATTGTAGATCCAATATTTCCATTGTCTCATCCTCTAAACGGCTTTGACCAGCTTGTTGCAATAAATTTGATGAAAAGTAATATTTTGTTGCAACTGCCGAACATGATTTTTCTTTAATTTGAATTGACATTAAACATAACCTATCAGGTGCATTCCTAAGGTCCACTAAACCCATCACAAATCTATCTTGATTTGAATCATAAGTCTGTGATATTCTTAAATTTCTTTCTGGATTTAGTACAATGCCCCGATTTTCATAGCATTTAGTGTTATAAATGACAGAAAAATGTTTGCCTATATTTTTTCCAGTTACATCAAAAACTTGATTTATGGCATCCTTCAAGTATTTTTGTTGTTGTACCAAAGAAAATCTTCTAAATTCAGTCATTGAGAATATTGTGTCACTGTCGTTCACCAAACACGAATTATCTTTAAGAAATTTATGCCATGGATTATCTTCATCATCAGGAAGTATTGTTAAATCTTGATCTTGCAAATATTGTCCTAATCTTTCTAAATTGAATTTCACAGGTTTCTCTGATGAATGTTCACCCTCAGTTTGTACGCTATCAAAGTTATATAAAAGTTCAGC
Organism: Papilio xuthus; assembly: GCF_000836235.2. NCBI lineage: Eukaryota > Metazoa > Arthropoda > Insecta > Lepidoptera > Papilionidae > Papilio > Papilio xuthus. The sequence goes on along the minus strand of NW_013532534.1, from coordinate 1,656,148 downwards.
TATATGAGTGAATTCTTGTTGCGTCATTTTAACAATCTCACAAGGTGTCTGTTCATCAAGTAAACGGATAATTACTACAAAGAGCCATCGGAAGAATGCCTTGTAGTTGCGCATTGAAACATCAATTACTTGTTGTAATTCCAGGCATTTGTTAAGAAACGCACAACAGGCTCTAATTGATCTAGTAACTGTAGTCTCATCCAAACCTAGAATCTAAAAAAAAAATTACACATTAAATAATGCGGACCATTTATTATTTTTTTTTATTAAAAAACAATCATTACCTTAAATCTATCTGGTATTCTAGTAAGTCCTCTTATATCAGAAAGGTAATAAGATAAATTGTGTCCTACAATATTTAGCTGTTTTAGGACAAGCTTTTGTATTGTAGAATAACTTAATTCCACTGAACTGCCAAACTTTTTCAATCCTTTAGCTGTCAATTCTTGAAGTAAGAACAATTCAAGTTCATCGGATGGTACACCTAAAATTTTCAACAATACATTGTTGTTCTTAAAAACAACTCCATATAAAAACTTTTTTAGTAATCAACATACCTAACATTAGTAGTTCCAATAAATCAGCTGAAACACCACCTTTAGGTACTGAAGATGCATAATGAGCCATTTTTGAATCCATTTCAAGTAAAATATGTTCCCAAGCTTCCGTTATTGATGTCATTGTTTGATCAAGATGTGATAATAATTGAACAATTTGACAATGTTTATTTGCCACAACAAACAATTCTTCGGAATATGCTGACAATACACTTGTGTTGATTACTGACAGGTATATATTTTTCGTAATCTTGTCTAAATAAAGTACCTGCGTTACACTAAAATCATTAGACAAGTTGATGTCCAATAATTTATATTCTCCACATTCATCATTGACTAATTCTGCTAATTGTATAGTTCCATATGGATATCTACCAAATACACTCATGTAAATATTTCCATTGCCATATCCAATCATTAACATGCTCAACTGTGATGGTACCGGTATTTCTTTGTAACATTGGACTGTATCATCAGAACCTTGACTTTTATATGAAGTACTTGCAGAAGGTGGTTTTTGCAAGAATATTGTTGCATCATCCTGAAAATTTCAAGGCAAAGGTTTATAAAACATAGCTGTACTGTAACAATAAGCAATAGCCTAAGCTTAATTTAAAAAGCCAAAGAACCGGATTGAGGCTTCAATAGATAAAACTGAGCCATCTATTGTCTGTTTTAAAACAAACATTTTTTCTTATAATCATAATACTTACATAAACATTATATTCTGTTGCACTCTCTAATACACCTGCTTTAACAGCCCAAGTGATGCAGGAAATGCCTACAGGTTTACAATCATATGGATCTTCTGAATTTTCAGCACTAAAATCATATTTGTCTAGAATCTCTTTGTCCTCAATATCAACGACATATACAATTCCAAAACTGTAACCGATTGCTAACGCCTAAAAAATATAAAACATATATTTATGATATCTATAATAGATGGATTATTAAAATAGAGGAAGATTTAATGGATTACATAAATAATTAATAAAACTCATTTTTTTTAATACTTATTTTCATTACTAAAACTGTTAATACCTTGCCATCAGGTCTCCAGGCAATAGCTTGTACTGTTACATTTTCTTTTGGTGCAGGTAAATTCCAAACTTTTTGCCAATGTAATCTATGTACTTGCACTTCTCCTAAAATATAGTAATATTTTGAATGGAGATTCGCTTTAGACACACTATTTCACTCTTTAAATGTAAACTATGTTTTGCTGTTCCTTTATGGAATAAACTACATACTGTAGACCCATGGTAAATCAAGATTTTGCAGGATAGTGTGGAACTATCGAATTTTTTGGGTTATAGAGTACTGCCTAAGACGCCAAATAGACCGTTATTTTTTTTCAAAATAGTATCTTACATTTTGAATAATTCTAGATCAAATATAGATTATTTATTATTCTCTGAAGTAAAATGAACACTATAAATGCTATGAAACTTATACAAAATAATAAATTTACAGTAGTAAATAACCATGTACAAAGAAGTGTACGTATATATTTATTAAAATAATCAAAACCTGCATAAAAGTTATATTTATAAAAATTTATGGAGCATGGAAATGGACATGTCAGATAACAAGGGGCGTCGGGTAAGACATGGGCTGGATTACTACGGATCCACTGTAATTACAATTTTAACTATAAATTTAATTTATGATTTGTTTTCTTGCCTTTGAAATTGCTAATAGCTACTAAATCCAACCGGTTACTCCAAACCATTAAATCCACTTGATAAGTAACATGTCTTTCTTCTACTTGTCTCATTGCACAATTAAACATTTTATGTTTAAACCTAAATAAAAATAATACGGTATTTTCGTATTCCGTTGAAAATATAAAATGTAATATTTTGAGCTTAAATTGACATTGACACTTTCAAGTGATTGTCACTGTCAGTTAATGATTTTTACAGACGTCTTTATTGTCAAGCAATAATATCTGAATCGGTAAGGCACTATCTCGACAATAAACTTAGTAAGAAAAAATTACATCTTATTTTACAAATTAAAATCTTTTATAAATCCAGAGCATGCATAATTTGTATTAGATGCGAACACAATCGCATTAATAAATATTTATTACGTATGAATTTATTGTTATTTAGAATAATAAAAAGTTCACTTATATTGGCGCAAGTGTTTACCAGTATAATGAAATTTTTTCCCAAATACAGGAAAATATAGTGAAAAATAAAAAAAACCATTAGATAAAATGTTTATTATTATATTTTTGTAAAAGAAATAAAAACCCAAGACATTTAACAAACACGATGTTGTGCTTTATTGTCGTTGTAAAATGATTAATTCGTTTGTATAAAATGTAATAAAAAAATAAAATAAAAACATACAAAAAAACAAATAACAACACTTTTATACCACAAAATAACCTCTGAAGGCCTACTAAAATGCCTCACTTTTGTGCTTCAAATGCTCAGTGCTTAGATATAAGTCTATGAAAGGAACGTTAAATTTAAAATTGAGAGAAATAGTACAATTGATAAGATAATTAGACACATTTGAATTTATTTGTAAATTAATTTATTACTTTCCCTTTTTTTCTTAACTACTTCATCCCAAATATTATTGTCTTTAGAACATTTCATGGACAAGGACCAAATATCTTTAAAAATTTAATTTCATGTATAATACAAATCTCTATTTCAGGCCAGTAGTTTAATTGACCACTTTAGAAATACATAGATACTTGATATTCCTGACTATAATTAAAATAAACTTAACCGTACAAACACTTAATTAATCTTTACTTACTTGATTTTGTAATATATTTCTATTCAAAGTTATATAAAAGTTTATAAATTCTAAATTACTATAACTGTCAGAAGTAAAACACATTTTACTTACAGAAAGAGTGTTCTAAGTTAGAGATATATTTTATAATACATACAATAGGTTAAATTACAGTAATTTAGATAAATTATGTTATGTTATAATTAGTACATACTAAAAAGTAAAAATCTTAACCATAATCTTAAAATTGTACATATTTTGTTCATATGCTTCAGAGTCTAAACCATATATTAGCTGGTAATGTATATAAATATTTTAAAAAATAATTTTGAATTAAAAAAATATTATCATCATAAGAGATTGGCAGTACCCTGTTGGGTATCATATGAACTCTACTTGGTAGAGTATTCTAGATTAGTCTTATCAGATTGGTAGAAGGAAAAACTTTAATATTTGTCACAAAATATATGTATAAGAATTAGTTAACATACTTAACAATTAAACTTAGGCCTATTTTAATGCTCTTTACATGTTGCCGTGGTAAAAAATTTAAATGTAATGCTTAAGAACTTAATAATACTAGTCATTGCTCATTAGTCGAAATTTGGCCACAATTTATTATCAAAGTTTTTTTTTACTAAACACATCTTTGTGCCCTTTCTAACAAAAGTATTTATTCTACTGTAATTACACACTAAATTTATAATAATTAACATTTTATAGACAAATGACTAGTGACTCGATTGATTCTTGTGACTCTTTCGTATTTTGTTAATATTGCAATTTTTGGATTAAGTTTATAATATGATAGTGAATAAAATCGAGCAATTCATATAGGAAATACATTTGTATTTATAAAGTTAGTAAAAATTTTATACAATATTTCACAAAGACAAAGCAAGAAAACTGAGCAGGAGGAATGAGTGGTGAGAAATAGAGGTTGTCAGGTAACAGACCAACAGTCAATAGGTTTTGCTGGAGTATTAAAATGCCAGATTAGTGAGATGCCACACACACATTTATTTATTATACAGCTTAGAATACTTATTTATTCAATTTAAGTAATTAACATTTATGTTGGCAAAATAAAATAAATGCCAAGTCAACATGGTCATAAATTTTTAACAAGCTCAATGTCACAACAATTTAAACATTCACATATATCACATAGCGTGAGTCAGTGGCACTGAGGATGTGAATTAAGATAAAGGAATTTGATTCCAAAATGATTTAATTAGTCAAATCAATTTTTAGTCCAAAGAAGCCGTTAAAATCAACAAATATGGTTAATTACTTGTGCTTACCCTTACGAGTGGTGCGTCTTTTACGATGCTATATACCTAAAAATTCACCAAACTCCTGACTAAGATTGTGCTCCTCCATAAATTTGGAAAATGCGTGCTTATTTTTAGATAAGTGATTCTGAAAACTAACTTCCTGGAAATCCTTAAATTGTTGATTTTTGGCTTTCTTGTTTATGTCAAAAACTTCTGATTTCCTTATAGATATTTTCTTCCAATTCAATGACTTTATATCTTTCCACCATTCTGAACAGTCTTTATCAATTCCTTCAATACATATTATGCCAGGTTTTCCAGGTAAACAAAATCCGGTCAAATTCAGTTCTTTAGACCTACTTATGATTTGCTCTCTTTTGTATTTGCTGTAAATGTGATGTGAAAATATCCACAGCCTCACAAAAGTGGCATCTTTATTATCCAAGACAGAAGGTGTAGGTTTGGGAACATTTTGCGATATTACTTTGAAATTATCAATATTTTCTTGTAGCCATGAAATGGCCGTATATAAACATACTTCATTCTCATGAGAAATTTTAATGTATGTTGACAGCTCTGAATTCAAATTAGTTTCTTGCAGTCTATTCAACTGATTACACCTTACATATACATCAGGCTCTTCATCTGGGTAAAGTGTGGGTAAGTTAACATATATCTCTAGTTTATACTCATTGAGATGAATTTTCATAATAAAATCAAGATGGCTAGGAATATTAAAACTTTTATTTTCGACAAATTGTTTAATGTCTTCGAACACACTGTTATCAGTTATTATAATTTCATTCTGATTGGGATACATAGATTTCAATAATTCTAATTCACTTAATTGCTTAGTTAAATTAACAATTAACGTATCTTTAACTGATTGGTCAGCCTCCATATTTCTATTTGATTATAATTTTCGATAGTATAATATGGATTTTTAATTACTATATAGAATTCTAAGCAAACATCTGGCAGTAAATTGTAAACACAACACATAACTAGAATCGTGAATTGTAATGACAAACTTGTGCGATGTAACTGGATGTGACATTGAATATTTGACAAGTTTAACTTAACTGACAGTGACAAGTTGTTATTGTACAATTTGGTAGAATTGTTTTTTTTGACCTGGTAACATTGACCTTATTTGGGGGAGAATATAGAAAGTCTTATTAATTGATTCGTTCATCCATTCTGTTCCATTATTTTTTGCACAAATGGATATCAGAAGTCTTATTTTTTAATCTATAAAAAACCTTTGGTTTAGAATCCGCAATTATATACTGTATTTCTGCACTATATGAGAAAGATATGTCGTTCATTGTCAAATTGTTAATGTCAATTGAAAATAAGACTTGGCTGCGGCCTATATATTATAAAATTCTCTATATTCAAAATAAAAAAGACAAGGCTGTATGGCTTAGTTCCTTTGCCTGCTCTTTCGAGTGAATGATAAAAACAACAACAGTTAATGTCAATTGTCATTGTCAACAAATTTGCTGAAATTCGCTGCAGAGATTGGTAAATCGAAATAAATTTCTTAAAAAAGATTTAACCTAGTACTATTGTGGATATTGAACCTGTTTATTATGGCTTCACCGCTGGAGCAGTTTGTTAATAATGTTAGAACATCATCAGCAGCAGGTAGGTTCAATACATTTGAACTATTGTAATACACCGGTTTTAAAGGCTTGGAGTTTTATATATTTTTGATGATAACTTGTATCTTTCATAGTAACTTATATATTTTAAGACTTAAATTTTTGGTAACTTGTTGTCATTAACAAATATTCAATTGTTATTGATTTCGTATTAGTCTCAGTGAGACTTAAAAACCCAACACTTTTGTAGGTCATTTTAGAGATGTATTAGAATTAATAGTAAAATCGGATGAAGTCTTACAAAGAAACAAGGCTCATCTAAACACAGTGTTGGAGACCCTGGATGTTCAGCAGCATTCTCTTGGTGTTTTGGCTGTTCTTGTTGCTAAATATTCCAATCCACAGGTTAGTAGTGTATGTGATATTTAGATACCAAGATCAAAATTATTAAAGATAATGATATTTATGTTTGCTTTAAAACTGTTTGATTTGCATGAACAAAAAGCATAATAAATTAATAGAGTAAATCTAAGGTAAAAAATAAAATGATTGGATCTCCCAAAAAAGGTAACATGGTTTTATATTTCATAACAATTTAAATTATCATGAATATTGTTTTAATTATTGAAGATTTTGTTAAATTAACAATGTTTATTTCTAGGGAACTAATGAAGTTGATAAAACAAATATGTACTCAAAGATCTATGAATTTATTACAAATTGTAATGGTGAACAAGTGCGCTTAGAACCTGACTTATGTAAGTTTTGTTGCATGCTATACACTTTCACTCATAATTCTGGTAAAAACAATGGTAAATGTTTAAATAGACATGTTTATTTACTTTTTAAACATTTTTAAAAATAATAGATACAGCCTATCTTACATATATCAAATATATCTACATTACTTGACCTTAAATAGCATTATAATGCATAAATATTTATAATACAACACTATTGTGCTTCTTACAACATTATTGTGCAGATAAATTTAAATATAATTTCAATTCCTTTAAATTTTAGATGCGGAGCTTTGTCATCAACTTACAGACCATCTTATTGAAATCAAGCAGCCTATAAGGGGCATTGAAGTTCTGAAAAAGGCCATCAAGAAGATACAATTATTTGATTCCCAGTTAACTTCAGTGCATGCAGATCTGTGCCAGTTGTGTCTGCTCTCTAAATGTATGAAGCCAGCTCTTGAATTTCTTGATACTGACATAACAGGAATTGGATCGGAGGTAAGTGTTGAAATTGTATGTTGTTGTCGAACTTGTATGGTGTACTTCATCATTAAGCATTTTATTATCAATAACTAGTTGTTGCTCACAAACCAGTCTGTGCAGAATTATAAAAAACAAGTAGCTAAGTATACATTCTTAGGCCCTTAATAAAATATTTTAATCTCTTTCAGCTTGGTGGTAACAATGATTCTAAGCATTTTCTGCTTTATTATTACTATGGAGGTATGATCTATACTGCCATGAAGAATTATGACCGTGCTTTATACTTCTTTGAAGTAGTTGTTACAGTCCCTGCATTAGTTGTTTCACACATAATGCTAGAGGCATACAAGAAGTACATTTTAATCTCATTGATTTTGCATGGAAAGGTAAATTTATCTATTGTATACATCTTGTATCTTTATTTACTTAAGACTAGCTGGCACTCTACGCTCACTATGTCATCCCTGTGGAATTAAAAAAAAAATGTCATAGTAACTATGCCTTATCTAGATAACTTCCATTCTGGTGGTAAGGTTTTATATGTTATGATTTTTTCAGATGCTTACAATGCCTAAATATACATCTCAAGTAGTATGTAGATTCCTGAAGCCATTGTCAGTGGCTTATCATGAATTGGCCTCCACTGAACATGCAGCAGTAAAACACAGGGAGACATTTGTACGAGATAAGAATATGGGTTTAGTTAATCAGGTAAGTTTAGAAACACTAATCTGCTTCAAATTTCCACAGTTATTAAGCAATTCAACTGAAAAATTTAATTGAAATAAATGAGGAATCAAACTACACATTCAAAAGTTGTTGCAATGTATTGTGTTTTACTGTAGTAATGGACCTTAAAATTTAATTTCTTTAATTACAAATGCGAGAAAACACTGCTCAGACAATGAGTCCAACCTGAAACCATTACATTTATGATTTGTTGACAGGGAAATTTTTGACTTTTATTTTTTCACAAGTATTTATTGAATGTATGGGAATTTAAATAAAATATGGGTATTTTTTTACAGGTGCTAAACTCGATGTATAAGAAAAACATTCAAAGATTGACAAAAACATTTTTAACATTATCTCTAAGTGATGTGGCATCTCGCGTACAATTAACTGGACCGGCGCAGGCGGAATCTTATATACTGAATATGGTAAATAAGTACAATTATGTCACATTTTGATTAGTAACATGTTTTAAATAAGCTTCACCAAAGAATTAATACTTTTATCAAACACAGATATAAAAGTTATTAAGTTTTGTTACTGCCTATATTAAAGACTAAATGTCGCCCATGACTCCGTCTGTTCTTCCAGACTATGTTCTACATCTGTGCCAAACTTTATCAAGATCCGTTGAGTCGTTCTGGAGATGCCTTCAAACAAACATCCATCCATCTAAATATTCCCATTTATAATATTAGTAAGATATGATTTAATATGAATCATATTTTTTTTATAAAATTGGTCTATGTTGTAAATATTGCTAATTTTTGTATAATTTCAGATTGAAGAAGGTGAAATCTATGCTATGATCAATCAAAAAGACGGTATGGTTGTGTTCCTGGACAGCCCGGAGAAGTATGCATCCCCTGAGACACTGTGCGTGCTGGAGCAGCAGATGGCCGCCTGCACTAAACTGCATCAGTATATACAAGAAATGGACGAACAAATACAAGTCAACCCTCAGGTATGGATTAAAACATTTCACTGCTTGTATAATGCTAAGGGACCACTTAACTCCAAGACAGTTCGTCAGTCAAGAAAGACCCTTTTAGTTAGATTTAGTATGTCTTTATTATTCATGTTGCTTATTACAATACTTACTGTTGTCAAAGAAAATACGTAGTAGTACATCTTCAGACCAGGTAGTAATTTTTCTTTGTGCTAAATATTATCCAGATCTGTTTAATCTTTTTGGAGCCATCAATGTAATCTTTCCATAGTAAAAGTAATAAAAATTATTATCTTATTTTTTAGTATGTAAAGAAGTCTGCAGGGAGTCACGACGAAGATATGCCAGCCACAAGTCAGAACTCAAAAACAACATATTCAATGTAAATAACAATATAATTTCTAAACAAGTGTAACAATTTAGTTCATTAAACCATCTCATATATAATAGCAGTTTATTTTAAAAATATAAAAAAACATATTCCCATCCCATATCCATACATACATTTTATATGAATTTTCATACATTAGAATGCCTCATGAACAGCCTCGGTAAATGCAGTCATACTCTCCAATGGGGTCTGTGGTGTTATCCCGTGACCTAAATTAGCAATGTACCTGTGCTTGCCAAACTTTTGCACCATATCTATTGTCATCTTCTTAATTTCCTCCTGCAAAGGAATTAAACATTAGTTTTCGGTCCCAATATGAATAGGATGTCAATCTTTAAGGTTTTTGTTCATGATTATCAATTTTGGAAAAGAAAATAATGAAGCAAGTTTCTACTAGTTTTTAGTATAGATGGTAAGTAAATATAAACTACATTAAGTAAACTGGTTCCACACTCTGAGAACTTTAAAATATAACAATCTTTACTGTAATATTCATGTTTTCATGTCAATTTAAAATAATGCGGAATAAAACCATTTTCAACTTACTGGTGTCTTGTATAAATCTTGTGGATCCAGATTTCCTTGCAAAGTAATATTGTCACCAACAATTTTTCTGGCTTCCACCGGGTCCACCGTCCAATCTAAACCAATTGTTTCATATCCTAATGTTACTTGCACATCTAACGAATGCCCCCCACCTTTTGCAAATACTGTCTGTAATTCAAATTGCAACAATTTAATATCATAAAATAAAAAGTAAACATAAGTTTTACATATCTTATAAGATACAAAACTAAATACTAACGAAATGAGAAAAAAGTTACAATTTAAATCGGAATAAGACAAATATTTGAATACTTACCATAGGAACTTGTTCCAATTTTTTCTCCTCAAGTTTTTGTTGAACCCCAGTCCTTATATCCTTTAAGTATGGAGCTGACACTTCTGCAAATTGTTCCTTTGTGAGATGGTCCGCACTTGATTCAAACACTTGTAGTAATTGTGCTCCACTTTCTGCCTATAATATACATGTTTAATTAATAATGTATGTAAAGAGTACCTGAGTAAGTAATAAAACTTTTTAGTGAATGTCTCAAAACACAAAGAAAAATTTGACCTTAAAGTAAAAAGTAAAGTAAAAATTATTTTATTGCATTTTTCACACTTTTACACATATTCGGAAGGTTTGTCTATTGTGCAAAGCCTTAAATACTTAACACTTTACTTGTTCTACTTTTCATATGATTTTGGTAACCTATATTCTAAAACACGGAAGAATAATATGTTTATAAGATTATTTCTGGTTACTAAAATAATCAGTTAATGTTAACAAAGGTTATCTGCAATTTTCTTGCGGGGATAAAACAATTCCTAAGATGTATGCACTTTAAGCCGATGAAACACAAAGTATATTTACCCATGTTTTACATATTTAGTGCCACTCACTTGCCAAGTTCATTTTCATACAAAAAAATTGTAGGTGTATTATGTATAAGTTTTTTTATTACCTGCATAACTAAGTAATCAATTATAACTCTTGTCAGCAAACTGAGCAGCTTATGGACATCCTTTGGGTACTTTTCAAGCCATTCTTTGGTCTTAGACATTGTTTTACTTCCACCACCCTCTATCATGTAACCCATTAGTGTGAACTGTAATTAATTAATTAAGACTAATTCATGCCAATATCGAGAGGAAAATAGTCACTTACAATTCCATTAAGAGATGTCAACTGCTCATAGGCACTACCTATTGAAAACTTAAATTTCTACTTGATTTCAACTTTTAATAATAAACAACTCAATAAAATGAAAACTTACAGGAGCTCCAGTAAATCCAATTAAAGGCACCTTGCCTTCTATTTTGTGTCTTGTCAATGTTATTGCATCCCCAACATAGGTTAATCTGGAGACAGCTCCATCCTCTTGCAATTGATCTATTTCACTGGGACTTTGTAAGGGGGTTGGGAACACTGGACCCTGTAAATTTATGTTGCAAATAGTGTATATCAAAGTGAATACCACAACATTAAATAAAAATTAATAATTTGCTACTAACCACACCTGGATGCATTTCCACAGTCATACCAAGAGCTTGAGGGATAACAAGGATGTCGCTAAATATGATTGAGGCATCCAAATGTTCATAGCGTCTTAAAGGCTGAAGTGTAACTTCGCAAGCCAGTTCAGGAGTTCGACAAACTGTAAAGAAGTCATGTTGCGCTCTTACTGCCTGGAACTCCGGCAGATAGCGACCAGCCTGACGCATCACCCATACCGGTACTTTATCTACTTCCTTGCCTGTAGCTGCTCTTAACAATCTATCGTTTTTCAATGCGGGAAAGTCCTAAAACCGTAGAATATTCTGTCTATAAAAGCGTTACACAATTATATTAGAGATAAGGTAGTCTAAAAATTAAAAAATAAAGTTCTCTAGTGTCTTACTAAAAATATGTTTGTCATTGGTTGAAAATTTATCTTTGAAATTTTATGCGGAAACTAATAAACGACTTACCTTATTTGAATAAACCATTTTATAATTTGGGTTTTTATTTAGTACCTATTGTGTATAGTATATAAATATACTTTACAAGTCTACCCCGCTAAAAGTTATCAACTGTTATCACTTTCGCCGGTAATTAAAACTCATTTAAATGAAAAAGTCATTCAAATTGTCTAATCATGTCATGTTCAAGTTTTGACAGACAAATAGTGTTTCCACTAGACAAAAACAAATTTCCCTATATTTAAACAACTCGGAAGTGGAACTGTTTTAAATTGTAATAAAAAATTTATAGACCTTTTTATTTAAAAAAAAAATTAAAAAAATTTAGCCACGTAACGAAGATATCTGGTATACTTTCTGCTTTCATACCTAATTATCTAGGTTTACCCAAGAAATTGCTATAAATAAAGAAGCTGGAAATACCGCCTCAATAAATGTCATGTTGTGAGTTGTTGCCAGTAATGTTAACTATGGTATTAAAATTGTTAATCATTCAAGATACGAGATGGCGTGATTTAATATTTACGATGTTCGTGTATAAAAGACAATCATGATATGAATAGGAACTGTACGAATATGATCTTTGCTTCCATTTACATGGCGCTAGTGCCATATGTTTACGAAGAATGGTCAAAATGAGTGATCACGACCCTCAGGACTGAAGAAACGGGGCAGAGATAGAGTTCTGTGTTAATTTTTTCTAGGTTATTCTGCAGTAGAAAGTATTTAAATACCATTACTTATTATTTAGATATCCAAATAAGAAATGAAACGGAGTAAAATGTCGCACAAATCCTTACGTTTCTTATCATATGTACGTTATAAATTTTTTATCCGATTCCGTTTCTTATCATATGTACGTTATAATTTTTTTATACGATTTAGGTTTTAGGCATAGTCGTTGAGCTGTTTTTATAATTTTGCAGTTGCAGTGCTTGACCGAATTTAACCGAAATTCGTCCAGATTTTGGATCTGGACGAATTTACGTACCGCCATGTACCAACCATGTTTCATATCAACCTGTTTTCATATTATATAGGTAACTAGTTTTTTGTTTATTTAAAAATCACAAGGAAAAATAAAAATTCGTAGTACTACTTTGATCTTTTTCTTTTAACTTTTATTTTCTATGTGATCTTCAAAGTTTACTGTAAGTTCTGGAGTTTACTGGCAAATCGGCCGATGAAGTAAATAAAAACGCGGATTACGCGGGATCGCGGACGCGTATTAATATCAAATAAACATTTGGCCTTCATGCGTTTAAAATTATGCTACATAAGCCTTGTGCCATACAGTAAACGAGTATTTTAGTGCATAATGTTAACTAACCTAATCATTAACCGCAAAAAAGAAAAAATCGAAAATTGTTGCTTTAAGCCATTTACGTAGAGCAAATCGTTTTATCCAACTTTCTTCTGCTGAAAGAAAACATCGTGAGTTAAGTACATATCTGCCAAGAAATTCAAAGGTATGTGTGAAGTCAACAAACCCGCACTGAGCAAGCGTGGTTAACTATGAACTAAACTAACCCTGGAAGGCTCCGAGCCGTTCGGTTCTGAGGGAGGTATGAGCTGACAACCTACACGTACAAGATCCGATTACCTACATTTTATTTGCATGTTAGGTATTACGATACGACTTTATTGAACTTGCATAATTTTTAGTAAATCCAGAGTAAGATACAAGGGATTTTAACATCCAGCAGATTAATTAATTAATACTGATTTTGATTGCTTCATAGAATTTTTATTAGAAATAAACAGAGTAACGTATGCATGGGTCCACTATGTCAGGTCTCGAGTGGTTCAAAGTTAATCCAATAAAAGGATAAAAAGTAGATAGGGTCGTTAAATATACAAAGTTTGCGAGTGGAGCGTTCGTATCTACCTGCCGTCGCATTTCTATCAAAACGTAAAAAAAATCGAATGAGAGGGGTCCGCCATACTTTTTGTTAACGTTCGCAGCGACATAAGACGACCTTTCACTGCGATGTATTTTTTGTGTATCCAAACCTTTATCCCGGTCTCCTAATAAACTTTATTCGCTTCGAATGAACAGTGATGCAGCTATTTTGTTAGTTATGACTTGCGCGCTTGTTCTTCTCCATCGTTCTATAGATTTGCTTCGCTCAAAGTCGATTTTCGATTTCTTACAGATATTGACTTTTTTACCGGAATATTATTCTATTATGTTTAAAGTTTCGCTTGTCCGTATATAACATGTATACACGGGATTTAATAATATTTAGCAATGTTTCACAAATTCAAGGTTTTTTTTAGATAATTCGGAACAAAATAGCTATTCTTTAGTTCTCTATTAAATTTATAATTACTAATTAAATTATAATTTCTGGAACAATAAAATCGTTCAGAAATCTTTTGTAATATACATAGAGTCAAAAGAGAATGTCTTTAAAGTCGATATTCAATGTTGTAAAAACGTGGGGTACTTTTAACTTCGCGAGATATCAAAACAATATTTTTTTTATCTCAATGCAAGTCGCAATCCGCAGGTGAGTGGTGACCCGCGGACACAGGTGCCGTTGTGACTTGTGCATTCTTTGTGTTGCGGTGAGATCCTATACACCCTATTCATCATACACACTCACACAAACAACATTATAAATTCCATAATCTTGCCGATTTATACCTGGTACATTGGAAAAGCTGATTGATTTTAACTAAGAAAGACATGAAGAACAAAGTTAATTATTCATATTTTTTAATACTAGACATAAATAGGCAAACGGCCGTCTGATTTCCCGAAAATAACGAAGTGACCGCTTTACATAGTTTTTTTTACTTGTTTGTCAATAGTGTGACGTTTCAAAGTAACCAGTGTTTCATACTGCAAAATAGCAGAAATAAATTGCTGAAATTGATGCTCAACAAAAAACAACAGGCGCGTTTCCTATACAACAGTCCAATACGCCGCGAATTTGAAATTGGCGTTAAAAAACCTCTGCATAAAAGTAACAGTGAAAACGGAACATTTGATCCCAACACTATGTACTAATCGCTATTTTAGTACATAATAAGATGGAGATGTCACGAATGTTTTTACTATTAAATATTTTATTTGACACCATTATTATTTATTTCTTTCTATAATTAGTTTTCAAAATGTTTTAGCTCCTGGACTATATATTATCATTTTTTCTAAATCGAGTTAAATTAGTTATGATATATTGCAATATAACGGTGTTGTGGGAACGTATCTAATGCTATAGATCAAAATGGTAAAAGAAAAGAAGATTACACGCCCTAATTTGGACAGGACCGTTAGCACAAAAAAAGTTTCGCGTTTTTTATAACACCAAGATAATGGACTACGTTTCTGCGATTTATTTTTTCATATAGTTTTTATGCAAACCGATTTTGAAGTTCAGTAGGCCCAGCAGGTACGATAAAATGCCTTGTCCTGATATCTTTATTTAAAAAAAAACGGGAAAACGACCTAGTGATAAGATTTACAAAAGTTAATGTATAGGTTTAATATATAAAAAAAATCTCCCTCTTTTACATTGTTGGTTTCATACATCTATTACTTCTAAATTTAAAAAAAAATCTACAACATTCTTTATTTGCATATCTATAAATCTCGATTTATACATATGAAAAAATCCACATTTAAATGCAAGTATTAAAACTTTTTACAGTATTGGATGCATAAAAAATAATACGTACATTTAACAACATCACGTCAAGTAATAAAGTTAAAAACAAAAGAGAAACATAAAAATGTTTAATCAAATTCATCCAAGAAAGCATGAATGTGCAAAATAGTGGCAGACTCAATGACCTGCGATACAATTCGTGAGATAATACGGTCTGGGGCTAGCGGACTGTGGTCATGACCAGCTTATCAGACTAAAGCACGAACATTTTTATATTTTTTAAATATAATTTTCTATTTCACACACATTATGCCAACCAGTGTTGTATTCAAAATAATAAATACTTCGACCTTTTTACTGTATTTCGTAGACTTCATTGATGAGGTATGGGTATGGGACAAATTCTAAAACTTATTATTTATTTGGCCTTTGGCCTTTCTAAATGCCTTTAAAAGCCTTTAGTTAACTTAATTTAGTACTTTATTTTTCGTAACCGAACTACTTAAGTCTTCGTCAAGATTATTTATATTGTCTTTTAAAACATCGATTTTGTAAAAATATTTAAGGAATGTTATACTGATTTGTAATAATATCTTAGGAGCAATTAATTAGATTGTAACAAATATAAAAATGTTGGTTTCCGGCGTCAATGAAAGCAATATCTGGTTGGCGGTAGGAGGAGGAGGAAGGTGCAAGCGAGTGCGGTGCAATAGCGAACAATTGTCACTAATGCAGGCCTCAATTTATTTACGAGACAGCGGCTAGGGGCGCATTGGAACATAGTCGTTAAACTGCGATGGAATAGATAACATATATTTATTATTTTTATATCTTCATTTTATAAACTTGAGTATCCAAGCTGGAAACAAAAAGCGTCTAGCTTAGCGTTTGAGAGCTAAAACACGTCATAGCTAAATAAAATGATAGAGAAAGCTAAATTCTCTAAATTTAGCTCTGTGCAATTATCAAACCTTTGATTAAATTGTGAACAACCTAAGTGGTTGCGATCGTCGGTTATGCACGGAAAGGCGAACAAAAGTTACAGATAAACGCTTGCTAATTACGAAGCAGGGAAAACATTGTGTTCTATAAAACTTGATAGCCTCGTTGCAATTCATAGTACGAATCACAAATAATTCATTAACATTACAAAAACAGAATAAAGATTACAATAGGCAGTTTAGCGCGTACGTGAACGATTAAGATTCTCAGTGGTTCGGATCAACAGCCTCTGAGACCTTAGGCGAAGGTCGATGGCGGAAGCGAGCGCAGTTTTGAGCGACTCCAAGGTTTTCCTTGTGCGCGCGCAAGAGGAGGACATTGACTCAAGCATTGTAAACAGTTCCTTATCTGAGCTTCGCTGCCTCGCGATGCCAGCGCCCTGACGACTGCACGCAGCTTTTATCTAAAACTAAATTGTTACCAGTTGCCGTCTTTATAAGGCGTGCATAAGGGTTTGATGACCTTTAGCCTTCAAACACTTCAAGATACTTATAAAACTTTTGTTTAGTTATCCTAAAGTGGCTGGGACTTTGCTTGCAGAGGGAGTAGATTATTTTCTGGCGCAAAACAGTACAAACTGTTATGTCAGATCAAATGCAACGAAACCGAAACGTAATAATGTCATGTGTAATACAATATGCATTGAAAATACATAGTTATACCAGGTGAAGATCCTCTCTAATTACCTATGGGTACATTCTTATATGTTAATTTTATATTATAAGTCACAAGGGCACTCAAAAACTTATAAAGTTTGAGATAACAAAAGTGAAAAGCAATAAAGAGTTGGTATAAAAAAATGTCGCTGCACTTGCCAACCAAAAGGAAGGTCGTTAATTCAAGTAGATTAACGTTTATATAAACGGAAGCATGGTCTTGGCCGATATGATCTCGGCACTGGGCGGGTGTACAGATAACAAACCGCCGTTTGATATAGCCAGTAATTTAGAAAGTAGTTTTTTTTTTCATCGCAACCAGCTGCCCACCCATCAAATGTGCATTGTGCAGTCGGGGGTTGCTCGGACATAATTCGACGAGTCATCATCGTGAAACGTTTCGTAGGTCAACGATGATTGATCAGTGAATGACTGATCAAAAGATTTGCTATCTAATTTTTTATTGTTTACGCTCTTTCAATAAAATATTACAGATGTTTTAGACAGCTTTAAAAAGCTCAATAAATACTAATAAGGAAATAAAACATCTGCACTCTTCCATTTGAGTCTTATTTGTCTCATAATCATAATACCACTTAGAGACAAAATTAAACGGACGCGTTCCTGTTTGCGCCACTATAACAATGGTTCTTATTATGAAAGCTAACTTACAAACTTATTGAATTCCATTAAACAAGTCCACTAATACAGTGCAAAATTGTATGTTCTTTAATTACTTTTGGTGTGAGCTTCTCGAATTGGAATGTGTAAATGCAAATGTTCTTTGTGCGAGACCGATTCGTTATTGTGTCCGAAATAATTAAATTCATGAAAAGTATCCGATTTTAAAAACGATAATTTGCAATGGCCTTTATATTATAATAAGTACGTTAACTTTTTTGCATTTTAATTAAGGTCTTACGCTAAAAAACCGACAACAATTGTTGTTTTTTAATGAGATGCGTTTTGATTAAAGGCGAAGACGCGGTCAGTGAGGGGCGAGGAGGTGGGGAGGTTCGCGTAGGCGCGGACGCGGAGAGCGGGCCGCGGCATCGGTTCGTTTTTTAAGTTTTTTTGCCGGCCTACCCTTGCCTTGCCGGTTGCTGCGCTCATAGCTCGCAGCTCACTATGTGTAAGATCGTTTTGCTTTATTTTCATCTCGAGCGCACGACTTGCAGCGCTCGCTTGCAGGTAAATAACGTCCTCCTTTTTCTTATTTGTTTTGCTGTGGATGGAATTTTATACGGCCTATTCAGGACTGCAGCTACGACGTCAAGCTATTATTTTATAGCTAGTACTTATACGTATAAAGTTTATACTACACAGGTATGAAAAACAACAAAGCATGATATGATTGATTCGATTCTCCAATATACTATAAATTTAGGAAAAGACATAGACAGAAAAGCATTTTACTCGCTACCAAAACTGACAATAAAATCCAATCTTATTTGATATGATGAGCACATAGCTTAGCATGCATTTTAATGTAAGGTACAAACAGTAAACATGTCAACTACGATTGGAAGAATCGATTTTCATTTAAAGAAATTAAAAATTTTAAGAAGTTAAAAATTTATGAACCAAACTTAGTCACAGTAAGTATTTACTTTATGAGTTCATTATAGTAAAGCAAAGTTTCAATATAGCAATATCTGAACTTTAACCAATACATAACATTACCTTAAATTTAAATTCACACAAAGGTCGGGAACAGGAAAGGCGGGCGAGCATGGAGAGGGGTTACTTAAAAAAACTTTACATAATCAAATATCCTTCGGTCGGCGCGGTTCGTTTAAGTCTCGGCGGGAAACGGCGATTGACCAGGGCCGTCTACGATCCTATAAGAAATTCTATTGCATTACACACAACACAAGCAGCCGAGTCGAGCAGTGTGCAACGCGGCCCGGAATCCGGGTTCGGGGTGAATACCCTCGTGTCACTAAAAACTATTTTCAAGGTTAGCATGGCGTAGAGGGGATCGTCGCGGGCGTGCGGCGCAGGGCACAGGGCGAATTCGGCGCGGTGCGGGCGCACGCGGGGGACGGGGAAGGAGCGCGCGAGGAGAGGGCGGCAGCGATACGCGGACGCGCCGAAATGCTGATAGCCCTCCTCCTCCAGCATCTGCCCGCGTACCCCGCTGCACCGTGCTCATACTTCTAGTTAGGTTATCACGTCAAAAGCTTACCTAATTGAACCACACTAAAGAATATCAGATAAATGTCTCGTAGACATTTTAAAATGCAATTGAAATGCATTCGAGCGTCGAGATTCGTGACCTACCTCATTTTAGAGACAACTGTGCTCCAAAAAATCGACGCTACAATTATAGGAATATAAACACAATTGGTATTAAATTTGTGTTTGCGACTAGATTTGACTCGAGCATTTGAAATTGCGATTTTACATGTCAACAATTATTAAAGGGGAGACAATGGGAATTTACCTAAGATAGAACACTTCGAGATATTGGGATTACATTAAAGAATCCACTAGCATCCCTGAGGTGGGCTAATTTTAAGATATAGTTTCTTAGGCTGAAACAATTAACTTTTGTAGACCTATTATTTGCCGAATCGAAGTAAAGGCTACGCAACTGCTACGAATTATCGTGTACATTTAATTAATTTACTAGTGTTTTTATGACTGATAATATTGCACAATTTCTTAAATACAAATCTGAAATGTGCAAGAGGCTATTTCAAGCGCTTTACGCTTAATAGTGGTTGATCTACGCTTTATAAAAAGTACGGATACATTTTTTGTTGGCACGATTCTTGTGCGTTAATTAGAAGGTAAAGGTACGGAGGTGAGTATTGCGGCGTATTCCGTACGGCATATCGCAGGGCTCCCCTTCGTGTAATTCGCCATTAGTCGACGTTTGCACTCAGCTTTTTACCTTAATGAGCTTCCCCCAGCGCCTGATCGCGGCGCCCTCACGCAACCCATACGCATTTTTGTGCACCCAATGTTAAAACGTGAAAAATTTAAGACATTCGACCGCTAATGGTTACTAAAAGTATACAGTTTTATTTGGATTATTTCGATCCTTCACATATTCATATATAAATAAATTTGTGTGCTGTTTTGTTTTATTTAAGTCAAAAATAACCTTTCATAACCTTTTTGGGTGTTAATGTTTTTACTAAGCATCAAATATGATCGAATCTGATTCTTAAAAATAAGCAATACCTACTAAGATTTATATTTCAGGTTTTTGGTGCAAACAATAGATAATAAAGGAGGTTGACGATATATTGACAAGGAATCCGTAACGTTTGAGTTCAAATGAATTCTCGTATCTAACTCGGTTACAAGTTGAAACGATATTGGCTTTAAAACTTTTTTAATTGCAAATTAAAATGTAGGTATAATACTAGTAATAATCTATGTAAAGAAAATGTTAATAGTTAGTTTTCGATGCAGGAATCACGATGGTTCAACGCGATGAAAACGCATTATATGACGCGATGGACCTAGTCAGATTTTAAGAAAGGGACAAAATTATTTTTGTGACTCTTTGCTGTTATTTAATAGCAGAACAGATACATCTATTGGTTTTCATTGCTTAATAAAGAAAATAGTACTTAATTAAATAAATATATTTATTGACATTTTACAGGCCCGTACTGGTGACCAATGAACCAGATTAATTAGATAAAAACATGTTTTTCAATTTAAATTTTAAAATTTATGCATTTTCGTTCCAAAACATTTATTATTTCAAACAGCCATAGCGATGGTGCGATAAGAATGTGGCTGTAATGTTGACGCGGCTGATTCATGCAACCTATGACACATGGACTATTTTTTAATTTTGTCTTATTTTAAGAAAGCGAAAGTTTTACGTTAGCATAATTAAATATAAGAAAATCTTAATAAAAGAAAATCGTCAAGAAAGGTACGAAATAAGATCTGATTTTATATCAAAAGCTAAATTAGCTAGAATTAGATTGGTTGGGAATGTACTATGATGTGTAAAAAAAAGAAAAGTGCACTTCAAAAAATTTCGGATTAGACAAATCATTTACTACTACTTATTTGCTGTACTACACGTTATTTGCTCTACATAATTTTTGAAAACATGCACTGAATTTATAAGAAGAATTGTACGGTAAGCTATGAACAAGCAAGAATTGTTGAGTGACTATTCCTTTTGCTGCAACATCCAATTTAAATCCAATAGAATTCTCATTAGAACAACAAAATGGCGCGAAACAAACCAATGCTGCTTAAAGTATGATAAAAACAGAGAGGTAATGGGATTTATTTTGCTAGCGGGTTATGGGATTGCTTGTTTAATAGGCAAATTTCAGTTTCATCGTGTTAATAGACGAAAATTTAGTTCGGCGTTCGCGGCGCACGTAACAATTAAAGTGGGCAGCGGCAGGATAGTGCGTGCAGTGGAGTGCGTGCGATAGTGATCTGCCCCTTCCTTGCCCCCTACCCCTCCCGTGCACCTCCAAAACAACATTCGAAGTATTCGTGAGCGGGAGGGTTTTTTGCGCGAAGCCCAAGGGTGGCGGAGCGCAATCGCCCGCCAACGCACAAAAAATACTATTAAATAACTCAACAGAACCGCGGGGCGGATTGTGCGTGATCGCGATCCGAATTAACGCTGCCAACAATGTCGTTTATACTTGTATTATACACATTGACTCCTTGCGTAATGGGCAGGTGTTGAGAAATGAATATAACATGGCTAAATTAATTGTTTAGTAACCTACTTGATTTAGCAATAGAAGAGTTTGAAAAATAATACTAACTGCTTGTCGTCAGAAATTACAACATTGCAGACTGTCTCAAGAATCAGACTTGAATGGCCATAAAGTGAGGCTGCGGTGCTCGCCTCATGAACATGAAGTTTAGATTTTAGCAATTTCAAATGGTAAGTGTAGCTTTTGTTACTATTATTACCTATCAAAATACCTTAAATTACAATAAAAGTTCAGAATATTTTTGACAGGATTAATTTGCTTTAAATAACTAATTGGGTATTTAAATTAATGAAATTTCAAAATAATAAATTTAAATTACAAAAAATTATCGATCGTTGAGTCCGTCCCTGTGTCAACCTGCTTTGTCAGACGTTAAAAAAAACAACGTAAAAACTCGCGACTACACATACTATACATGCGACCAGTGAGATTTCCCGCCAACACGTCTGCGATTTACTTTCTAAATCGGCTAATGTTTTTTTGTAAATTAAGTCCAATAAGAATAACGCTGTTAAAAACCCGGTTAAAAATATTAATTCCCAGTTAAAAACAGTTTAATTTACATCTTACTTATATTATAAATGCGAAAGTTTAGATCGATAAATGGATGTTTGATATTACGTATCTCCAGAACAGCTAAATTGATTTCTCTGAAAAGAAAAGATGTAGAACACTAGTTAAGTTGGTTTTAATAGAGTCTCGGACAAAAGCTTTGATTTAATATTTTTCTACATAATCTTATTGCTACAGGTACTAACAATAGATAAAGTAATAAAACCTATATGGTCTTGAAACATTTTTATTTACGAATGCTACCAAAACATGGATACGATAATTCATTAATAAATTATCAATGCCCAGACCTACCCGAAGGAGTAACCGATATCTGGGATCTGTAACCAAAACATACTCATCTTAATGCCTATATTTAGTTACAATCTTACTGATAGTTACCATTAAGAATAAACAAATTGCATCAGAACGCTCCTGCTGTACAAACCTCGTAAAACAAAATCGATTTTGGATTTAAGAGATCTCACTTCCTACGCCATGTGCAATGCATAAAATATATTTAATAATCACAGGCAAAACATTAAACACGCATGTGTTAGGTTTTACAGACTTTAACAACCCTTTTTGCGATTAGTTATATTTATAGATTTTTATACATGGTGATATTATTCATAATAGTAAAAGTTTTGAAAAGGTTTTTTTTATATCACAAGGTGGCAAAGGAGCGAGCGGCCATCTGAAATCGCTGAAATAGTGAAGTGACCGTTGCCCATACACATTCACAATTAATTATGTGTCTCCGTCGATTTAAGGTAGGCAAGATTAAATCGACCGAGAAGAGGATGCACAGAAAGAAAATATTTTCCCTTATCATGCATCCTCTCATCCGGAAAGTCCACTTCCCATCCTTTTCTTATAAGTAAAAGGGAAGGAAGGAAAACTGGACTAAATTAGGCCTCCGGGACGCACACTCATCAGACGCAACGCGGAATTGCTTCCACTTCACGCCTGTCTTCTGTGTGGTCGTGGTATATCAACGGGCGAGCCGAGCCAATTCGTGCGAAGATGTTAAAGCGGGCTCTACCACTGTTAAAAGTAGGTAAAGTTGTACAGGATAGCATTTGAATAGTTAACCTTACCTATATTTCTGAGATCAAAACCTCTGTATAAAATATATCCTTCTCATTATCATTTACAAAACAGTGATAACAATATGTTTTAAACGGAGATCTTGGCGTCAGAAACCCACGGTTAGTGGGGTAGTGTGCACAATTTTAATACTTTATTAATAAATAAGAAAGTATCATAACAAATATCTTTATTAAAAAATCTATACACATGTTGTGGCTCCTCGTGCAAATTTTGAGAAATGTCATTAAATTTGACATTTTTGTCATTAACTGAGTTTGTTAATGATTGCAACCCAAAACACATGTGAGGTATTCGATATTCTTTCAACAAGTGGGAAACAAGCCGTGTCAAATGTAATGACAGCTAGTTCATTAATCACTCAATTATACGTTAACTTAAGTTGGAAAAAAGTATCGCAAATCCGTCTTAATTGGTAAAATATCATTAATCTTTAAGCACCGACATTTCGAGAACATATGCAATTTAATATGGAGTGTTTATTCAATACTATTTAAATATTTTAAATGTTAGAGTTAAATAAACATTATATACGAAAATTACAAAATATTATCATAATTTGTCATTTTAATTTTGCTAGTACATCTTTTGTAAATCATCACCTAAACTAAACAATTCAAGCAAATATTTGCACATATAATATTTTACAATTTAGCTAACGTGTTTTAGTTTCCGCTCCCAAACTGAGATAATAATTTTTACATTAAAGTTACAGCAATGGAAACGCACTGTATAGTACTAATGTGTATAGAATCATGACATAGTGGCCGTCATTACGTGTGCCCGCCAATACCGCGCTTTTGCATTTATAATTTAGAACACGTCAATGTCATTACGTCGTGGTCGTGACGGGCAAAGTGGCGCGAACCGATCCGCTTCCAAGGAAATTGAATATCTAAATTATGTACTTGTTACCTTGTAAATTATAGATAATTTTATACAACCTTATACTTTATACCCGGGGCTTTTAAACACCTGCTGATTTTGCAATTACACATAGTTAAATCATGGCGAAACGTATGAAATATAACAAGTAGTTAAATATTTAGATGGATTTAATTGTTTGCAAGTTAGCGGCCAACCTTCAAGACTGAACAGGCACTAGATGAAGAAGAATTGTTTGCAAATATACGCATAAAGAAAATATTAAGAAGTTAGTTATGGAGTATATTCGTTGTCGCTTTATTCATTTTATTGTGTTACATAACTGTTTATTTACCCTAAGATTGCTTCATTTATATCGCTAGAAAGAAGAAAATATCAGTGCATTTTAAATTAAATTGCCAGTAATTTACATTTATTTCTAGTCGCTCGACAAATAACATTGTTGACTACAATTACTAACATTTGTATGACGTTGTATATGGCCTTTGATGTACAATGTAAATAATTTGTTTGTCCTCAATCACATATATATGCATGCACTTTATTTATGTAGGCAATTAGTTTATTGAAAAGCGAATTTCAGTAAAATGTAGTTTATTCCTCGTTCATGAGTTTTGTTTAATTTCCCTTCATCGATCTCTAATAGAGTAGACCTTGACATTTTATTGATCGGTACATTTCAATATAATACTTTCTTTGCCTTTAGACATATACAGCGAGTTCAGGCCGCTTGCCACCATATGATATAAAAAATTAATAGAGAATATTTCTCTTACTTATGCGTCCTCCGTCAAATCCTCTTTCCCATTTTAATATCATAAGGTGGAAAAATTGCGACCGACCATAGATCGCTGAAAAAGCGACGTGACCGTTGCCCATAGTCATACGTAATTGCATATGCGTTGCCTACCTTTACTCGACGGAGAAGAGGATGCTCAGAATGAAAATATTTTCCCTTCTCATGTATCCTCTCATCCAGAAAGGACTAAAATTAGACTTCCAGTATATACACTCATCAGACGAAACGCGGAAATACTTCCACTCCACGACTGTCTTCTGTGTAGTCGTAGTATTGTACCTAGCGTGTCGGGCCCTTGGTGTAACATATGTGGTTGTTACTGGCGCTTATCAATGTTAACATACCTATAAAAAAAACCTTAGACTAACCTTAACTAAACGGTGACCTTTGGTCTGTCCAGTGTCGGATCGTGCGAAAATATCGATTGTATTTTATCTTATCGTTACCGCCAGCGTGTCGCGTCGTGAAATAGGGACAGAGTACACGCAAGCAACTATACTACCTCGAGAATAGAGAGCTAAAGCGCATGCGTTGACATTATCAGTGCATTGGATAAGGATAGCTCCGCCCTTTGCGAATTATTTGCAAGCGAATATACACAGTCTTGTTAATGATTTTGTGATTGAAAAACTTGAGGAAAGTGAAGGGGCGTTTTAGTAGTAGACTGACATTAATTCGAATAATATACTCATAAATCACAGAAGCACAATACGGAAAATACATATAGAGAATAAGTTTATAAAGACAAAACTGTGAAAGAAGAAAAAGGTTGTAAATTTTTTAATGTGTTTTATAAATAAGTAATTGTTTCGATCAACGTGGCATAATTTTTAATAATATGATCGTTTATTCTGGACGCTACTAAAATCGCTTATGAAAATAATAACTTTCGTTTGTCTGACCCAATACGAATATAGCAAAGAAATAGCAAACCACTTCCATTCTTTACGGAATATTTCTATCAGACGAAAGAACAAACTTGTTAATTTATTTTTGCAAAATTACTGCATACTTTAAAGTGATCACATGATTGAGAGTTTGAAATTAATTATAACAAGTTTGTAAGATCAATTGAAAAATGTTTGACAGTAAAATTATAGGAATCTATTAAATTCTATCGTACTGGATTATTCTTAAGCGAAAACGCGCCTTTTACATGGTTAATTGTTTATGCGTTGAACAGATTAAAAAGTATTCATTTAAATAAAGTATATATATTCGTGAAAGCAGTTATATGAACTAGTTTGCGGCACATTCCACCTGCTATATAATCCGCGCTCTTTCGCAACTGTACCTATCAGTATCTATGTCATAGCGTTAGAGCGGGACGGGCTTATGACGCACCAAAGAGTGCGAGGGAGGGGACGGGAGGACCGGAGTCGCGAGAGGACGGAGGGGCAACGCCGTACGTACGACGTTATCTGTTCGCGAATATTCTTGCGCAATGTACAACAGGAAAAATAGGTTTCCATTAAACATTAACAACTTATTTAGCGTTGCAACACTAATATGGTTTATGTTATTTTATGAAAATATCTTGCAATTATCAGCGCTTGTCTAATGGAATCGTTTAATTTTAGTTTTAACGTTGAGGATTGATTTTGCGACGCTAATCAATATGTTGCGAATTTGATATGTGGACTGTACGCGGTTGGCGCGGTATTTGTTAAGACATTTGAGCGCTCAATACCTACAAATCTGATTCAAACTTTCTCATTGATTAACATTATGCTGAATTTATTCTGATAAAAACTAAAGTGGGTATGTATTTTTCCGTTAAACAACAACTTAACAAAAAAAAACGACTTAGGGCATTATAATTTTATATGCCAATTTTCATGTTGCGATGAAGTGGAATTAACTAGCGTAACTTCTCTAATTTAGTTCAATAATAATCTAAAAGCCCTTTAACCTACAATCTACATAAATCCCTTGGATTAATCGAATGTGAATTTATAAATTTAGTGTAGAGTAGGTAAGTATAAAATATTGTAAACAAGTACTAAAGATTTGATCAGATATGGAATTAGCTTTTTTCGTCGCTTTACTTGGTCTTCATGCGAATCGATACTGGTGGTAATCGGGTTATTCGCGGCTTGTTATCGATATGCCGTTAATCTGTGGAGCGAGGTGGGCACCGCGATGGCCGCCGCTGCCGCGAGTCAACATGTTACGAAAGCGCGCGAACAGAAGGCACTGGATTCGCGCTCCATTACCAATAGGGTTGTACCTTGTGACCATCATGACATGATCTCAAAGAGAATTTTTCAAAATATGCTTTATAACATTTACAACACGGAAACACAGATAAGGGTAATTATGATCTTTGCATTCATGTCTTTGTGAAGCAGATTATATAGCTTAAAAGAGAAGTAAAATTATTCGTAGAAATTACATTTTTATGTTATAAATTAATGGTAATCATTAATATCAAAATTACGTAGTTGTGAAATGCTGGGAACAAAGAGGAGATGAACATTCAAAAGTGTTTTCACGGCCGAAATATCTAGATTACTACATTGGAAAATGTTGTTTAATAGTATTTTAATTTGTATCTATAGGTATGTAAACCTAGGTTTGACAATTTATCACAATTAATCGGAAAACCTCAACATAACAACTTGTTAGTTTAACATTTCGTGAAGTGGCTTTACGATCTATGAATAGTTAAATACAAATTATTTGGCCATTTCAATGCCAACCTTCGGAATTTAGTTGGCAGCCCTAAAGGCATCGGGCGCGCCGTCAATATGGCGGCCGTGCACGTCCACAGAGTCAATGGCCTCCAATGGGCTTGCGCAACTCCACGCGCGAATCTCAACACCAAAACAAAGTCTTGGCTTCGCTGGTGTGCCGTTTATGCATGCACACACTAACACTTGTGCTACATACTTACAAGCTTTTATTATATGTGTGATGTGAGTAGTGCGCATGTGTGTGTGAAGGGCTTCTACTAGTCGACCTGACTGATTAATTTTAAATTAAAAAGTTGCCATGAATTAGGTACTTGTGTGTTATCGAAGGATTTTATGTACTTTAACGAACCGTCAACTTCAATTGCCATGGATACATAACATTTTGTATTTAATTGATTAGGTAAAAAAAAATATTCTATAAAATATTCTAGCTATTATCCTGCCATTTTCTTGCTACAGTAATGAAATAAATGTAATTAAAAGATATTAATCGTCAAATTATAAGTCTGTCGTGTCAATTTTATTTTCTATTCTTTTTATATTTTAAAGTACTTTTCGTAAATATCTGTGTTTACATGTCGGTTTACGGATTTAAAATAGCAATAGCATGGAACGTTAATAAGGGCTATAAAGCTAAATAGGTCAGAATAATATGGCGACAATCAGCGCTCGTATCGCAATAAACAAGTCAAACGAGGTCCCGTTAAGAATGGCACTGTTGATATTCATCTAACGTTGTTTTGGCCCGGAATGCGCGACTGCCCACTATACTATGCGGCTTGGCGCTTTTTTTTATAACATATACCTACAAACTAGTACAAATCAACATTTTTTAGTGTAAAATCTTTCGTATAAAAAGCATTAATTTCATCCCTTATATATTTTTAATTAATATTATAAATGCAAAAGTTTGGATATATGCATAAATGTTTGTTAGTAGGTATTGCCAGGACGATTCAATGGATCTCGATTAAACTTGGCACAGATGTAGAACACAGTCTGGAACATAGACTACTTACTAAGTTTTTTAACAGGCCAGACGGAGTCGCGGGCGACAAGTAGTTCATGACAAAAAACTAAAAAACGAATAACATGAAATAACGAAATGTCACGATTGTGTCTGCTAAAGAAAAAAACTACAACAAAAAAACAATATTTTCACTTTTCCTTGTATTCATGGCAATGGTTTGGTACCATAGTTGTTACACTGAGTTACAAAAATAATCTGTTGTAGATGCAATATGTCATCATTATTCCATAAAGTTTCCTAGCTTTCAAACTCGGTGACTCAAAATCTGCCATTTGTGTTTACCCCATTCAGGTGAAGAAGATTTAAAAATCTAATTCTATAGCTTCGTTAACATTAATCCATCCGTAAAGTGGGTAAAATTAGGAAGCTTTATTTGTTTGGGGTTCGCACGCCGGTCGTTGCTATAGCAACGTTACTCTGCGATTTTAACCCAAAACGATAAAATATTGGGGGAAGCTACTACTATTCTTAGTGTAATTGTTCAATTAAAATGTATAACAAATTTTGCGTGAAATAGCTCTTTTACAACTGATTGCACTTCTATACAAAAACGTAACCTAAAGGCCCGGTAGCTTAAGATTAGGAGAAGAATATAATTTACTGAGCTCGCAAACTTTTAACTACGCATGACAGAATCGTCTAGTTTTCAGTGAACATTAAAAAAGCTGTTTACCGAAATTATTCTCGTATTTAGGTCACACTGGCAATATTTAAAATTCTGTTAGAGACCTTCGCGGTAATGACGGTATCTGAAAAAAATCTCTAACCTCTGTTGCTATAAATTTCGTGTTTTTCCTCATTTACCGATTGAAAATAATATTTCATTGTCTTATGTTATGATAAATTTTATTACTAACATTAAAACATAATTAAGGATTTCTATAAACATTTTACGCATCGCCATCTAGTGTTATCGACCTTTATTATTTTTTTTTAAACCGGAAATCATAAGTACAAAGGGAATGGTCGACCTTATTCTGTGACATTGTAAATCCATAATTAAATATCAGAGTACAATCATTTTGAGTATTTCTCGAACGGGATGTACAGATTATACGTGTGAATAAAAATGCTTTTGTCGATAGGTTACATAACTTATACGAATAAAAAAAATTGTAACAAAATTTTGTCTTAATGCAAAATACCATACACCCAGACTAAAAAAACCAACAGTGAGGTAAAAACTTTCTTGTCTTTCTAATTTCGAAACCAATTTAAACCAACAATCAAAACGTATGATTATTTAAGATTCAATAATTTCAAAATACTTGCAAAAATAACATTAGTTTTCAAAATTTCCCGCAATAGCGCTGTGTTCGCATTTCGAATAAAACCTCTATGGAGGATTCGTGAAGTTTATTTCCGTAGCAACGTCATCGGCTTTCGAGCGTTGTATACGTGCATGCGAATCGGAAGTGTGCGCCAGAGGTCGCGCCGCGCCGCGACACGTGTAAGCCTTGCGCAACCCAGCCTCGCGAATACATTGTACGGACTTCTATGAACTGATAGCGGGTAGCGAGTGGCCATTGCTCAAACTTTAAGCGGAAAAAACATATTTTTTTCCTTCTATTCTAGCAGATAAATTGATTGAGAATGGAAGCTCTGAATCTAATCTGAAGTCCAAGGCACGCCACTGTTTTTTTTGCAACCAATAAAATTGATTCCATTTTTTTTTCATGAGAAATTTATATATGTATTTTAAATCACTAAACATTAATTATTAAAGTAAATAAATTTATAAAAACATATTTCATATTTTGATGGTAAATAAAAAATATGTATAACTTAATATCACAGTCAATATTATTTACACAACAAAATATTTAAGGTTAGTGATGTGCTAAGTGGCGTCAGTAGCGAATCAAAGGGCCTCGCCGATGTCTGCGGAAGGTCGGTGAGACCTCGGTTACCTACAGCGTTAGCATTGACGAGCTCTTATGCAAATTCAACGCTCGCCTCCAAAGTATGAATCCGCCCGCGACGTGGGTAGTGCTGCCGACAAGTACTTACATAACATAATATCACGGTCGAATTATTAAATATAAAGATTAGCTGAAGATTTAGCTGTAAATGCAAATAAAATCTGGATATTTTGACAAGAATCGCCTGCGTCTAGATATACATCAGTGATTCCCAAAGTTGTCCAGGTCTTCTTAGAGTCAACGAAAGACCCGGCGTAGTTGCACAATGGGATATAAAATTTAGATTGCACAGAATTGGTCTACGAAATTACGACATTCTCTGGTACATACCTTATATCCTTTGTACCGGATACGGTATAGTTTGCATCTTCAATGAAAATTTTTACAAAATTTCAATGTCAATTGAAAATTGTCCTTAAAACGCGCAAAATAAACATATAATGAAGCTGATTACTGAAGGTCCATCTTCAATAAGTATCAGTTTAACACATCGTTTCCTAGCACCTTGATGTGCGCATTGAGTGCCGCTGTGCTACTCTCAAGGCGCCTGTTCACATCACATACAGATACAAGATTTTCCTCTAATTCGTAACTAAATATAATCAAATATAAGGACAGTACCATCAAGTACATCTAAAATTGTTTCGAGGCCATGATTATTCTGCGTTAACTTTGAAGATAAGGTGCCACATATAGAATTAGGTTTTCTTATAGGACAAGTGCAAACTTTTTGTAGAAACAGATCAGAATAATTTCAGAGGACCTAGCAATTAGTATTAAATTTGTATAGCGCCTTTCACAAAGACAAATCTCATACAAATTTCATCATATTTTATCGATGACATTACGAAAGCGCAAATCGCATATATTGCAGTAAATATTTCAATCACTTACAAGAAGTTCTTAATAAAATTGTCCCGGCTAGGCGGCTACAATACTATATTTTGATTTACTTCGTTTGAAATTATCATCGGGAGGACTGTCAGGATTGAATAAAACGCTATAAGCTACAAGTAGTCATGACTGGCGTAACGACTGCTATCAATAGCTCCTCAACATTCAGAGTACTGTGACTGATATGATCAAATTTTAGCATAGAAATGAGAGCAAATATGTTAGTGTGTACTGTACTGGCACACAAGCACAAGGCGGGCGGTTCAAGGCGAGAGCCCTGCGCGCTGCAAAGGGCCGCGCCGGCGTCACGCGCCGCCATTGACCCACTTACACACACGCGCGCAGCCGTGTGCGCACCGCGACGTATGCTCGTCGATGAAAGCCCAACGCGACGCCCGCACCTCACGTATGCTCTTGTTATATACCACATATAAAGCAGAATACATAAATATATACATAGGTATATACTCTACTCTGCTATTGCTGCGAATATTTTCCAATACAAAAAGCTAACTTGTACTAAATTTAGTATTTTAATGATTCATGCGTTAATCGCATTTTGCACTCTGATGAGTTATAAATCTTCACCACAAGTCTACCTAGAGGTATATTTTAGTAAGTTTTTCTTAAAAACTTGCAACTCTACATTTCTAACCTCTGCTACTACTATCTCCTATTAAAAGTTGTGGGAGGTAATACAAGAACTCTTTGGTCCTAATCGTACTTCTCTACCATAACTGTACTTTGTTACATATAAAATGTGGTATAAACCTGTTTATTTGACATTAAGTTAACCTCAAATATAGGGTAGTAAGTTTATACACATGTAACATAGAGACGAAGTGACTTTCGTGCGCGAGTGTGTTACATTTCAGTTGTTTGTGGCGCGCATCTCAAGGCAACTCTGCCGCCGCCCCGCCGCAAATAATTCTGCTATTGTGAAACCGACACGTCTTATCATCGTATAGGACCTTGGCTAGATCATACGAATTACGGTCAAGTTGACGATTTCACGATTATATTTTCAAATGATAATAAAATTTCCGTGGCTCTGTCGCTAATATTCATATAGCGTCAAGAACAACGTCTTCATTTCGGTTTTGTAGGCAATCTTGTTGTTTCATGGCAACGTAAATATTTATTACAAAAGACATTGAAAGATGAATAATAACCAGTAATTGAATTTCTATTTCAAGCTTGGCATTGCAAAATCTAAACGAGATACTTGAAGAATCTGTTAATAATTAGTTTTTATTACCCGAATGGCAAAGACGGTTATGCTTTTCGCGCGTATGTATCTGAGTTTGTATGTATGTATATTCCATTCTGACCGCCTAGGGCAGTGATGGCGAACCTTTACATGCAAAACAATTTGTCGTGTGCCATTCGCCGTCCCTGGCCTAGAGTCTAGAGGACTGAACAGATTTTGATATGTGAAGTGTCATACAATTCTTCTTTCCCGGAGTATCATCGTGTGTACTATATCGGCACAAAAAAACACATGGAGTGGCACAAACACACACACAGACCTATTAATTTTGCGTTTTTTTGAGTATATATTCTAAAATATTAAAGTATTTTATATAAAATTAAAGTTTATCTAGTTTTTTTAATGTTTAAATTGTTGTTTTAAAAAGCACCCAATAGATGGCGCTATATATTACAGCCACAGTCATATAGGTTATTGTTTTTTATACTTTAAGGTTATATTATTACGAAAGGATGTTAATCTAACTATTGAATTGCTAGAATATTTTACTAAACATATTTGGGTAAGTGCGTAGATAAAGAGAAGATAAAACGTTTTAAAAGCATTGATAGAAAGAGGGCTCAAGTGAAAAGAGGGGAAAGTGATAAAAGTTGTCAAAGTAATGGTTCTTTTGATTTACATAATTTTAATTAAGATTTTAATCCTTGTAAGATTCTTATTAGAATTTTAAAAATTCAGGTCTAGATAAACAAAAGCACTTACTCTTTACTGAAAAAATATCTATAAGCATTACTTGAAGGCTTGTCTTAGTAACAATGTCGCACATCCTTCGATCTGAGCACTAGAATTTACATATCAGATTGCAGAAGGCACTAAAGTGAATCTTATGCCACGTAGAGCGCTGTGCTTTGCCTCAGTGTCTACAATCTGGTCAACATTCAGACACAGAATTGAGTGGATAAGGACTGATATGAATATTTCTTATACAGCCGCCTACCTAATGATCGATGCGACGTTTTCAAACTAGAAATGGATTTTGATTAGCTCTATGGAAACAGATGCGTTATTCATTACTATAAGGAGCGTGGCCGATGCACTATCTCAAGAGGCATGCCGATGATAAATGCGTCGGCGGCGTCAATGCACTCCGCAGCATGCTAGGTCAGTTCCCTTCCCTGTGACTCAGTCACTAATGCACCGTTACCTACATAACGCATCGTGATCTACACTTTTATTACCACATGAAAGATAAAGTACCAAAAACACAACAGCACGATACTAGGACGCATAAGTTCGAATGCCACAATGTTACTCCAATACTGTAACAGCAATGGACATCTCAGTTTCAATGATATTGTTAGTAAATCGGTACAGAGGTAGGTGATTTCAAAAGAAATGACTAGTTGTTACGTCTCGACGGAACAATTATCATTACCCAGTGCTCCAGTGACTTTACAAAAATACATATCTATTGCTTTCATTTGTACTTTCGATTTCGGCGATTGTTATGGATTTGTATCAATTGATACGTTTTAATAACTGGTTTGTTCTTGTTCAATGAAATTTACTATGTAGAGGTCATAATTCGATTCTGTGTTTTTCATTTTTTTTTATGCGCAATACTTAAACGACGACGACGACTTTCTTTGGTTATTTTATAAGAGAAATAATGAATCGGCGTTGAAAATGGCAACATTGTCATCTTGATGGCTTAATTGACTAATAACACGACCACTTTGATATGCATGAAACAACGATTTTTGTATAGAGATTGCTATATCCAGTGCTCTTGTTTCAGCTGTCTTTATCTTAAAAAATTACGTTCATATCATAAATGACGTGGTTACCCACTTAACTAACCCTATTTAATTGGAAAACATCGAATTAAGATAAGTCAAGATCGATAATGTCATATGCCCGTTGTTTAATTAAGCATACATTTAAGTTCACAAATGCATTCTCATTTGAATACGATGTTGATTAAGTAACTGAAGCCATGGCCATCTGCCTGTTTGCGTCCTCCGAGCCCTCCGCTGTGGAGGGGCGCTTCAACCCTTACCGGCCACCCTCGGACATACGTTTTTTATCACGTGACAAACAAACTGCATTAACGAAAAATATGATGTCCGGAAACACTTCGCCGCACATATCAGATTTAATTTTAAACGTTTCCTTATTTACCTACAGTCTAAAATGTTTGTATTTTTTTAAGTTTATTTTCAAGTGGCAGGGGCAGGTTACATAATTTGACGGACCTCTATTCTTTGTCTCTATTAGTCTAGTAGATAAATAATTTAGTCAAAACGCCAATTTCCTTACGTGCATAATTCCTTTGGAAAGTTTTCAATTTTATGTTTTGCGACTATTTTATTGCAGTTATTTTTCAAGATACGTAGCGTTTATAGGCAGATGTGAAACCGCTAAATATAGTATTGAATATCAACATGATCTGCAACTGCACGGCGCAGCTTGGTCAGCCAGCCAATGAGGGCAGGGCGCGGTCCACGCACATCAAATTAATTCACCGCAACTTGAATTGCTTAAAATGCCCTCCATCGTTTTATAGATACAAGCTTAATTAATGGACCTATGCCCATCGACAAGATGGCTGAATGCGTTCCAATTTTAAACGAGTCAAAAAAATAAATTTGCATCAAAAGCAACTTTGACAACTTTACGATAATTTTACTTTCATTTAGATAAGAAACATGTCAATGGTAGCCAGTAGTTAAGACATAAAAATGTATGTGACCATTTTTCACAGAAGCTTTTTTGAGACGGGGAGGAAAGCTTTACTTTTCTTTGATTCTCAACAGTAAATATCAAACTTACTGTTGAGAAACAAAGAAAAAAACAAGAGAACAGAGGAAGATTGTATTATTAAAGAATTTGTTTTCACAACCAAATTTCGTCATAAAACAAAATATTATTTATAATATACCTTTAGAAATATCATAGCTCAGTGCGAGTATTAGTAACACTCAGTTGAAACGTTTCTCGTGTTGCCCAGACTAGACAAAAATCCTTATCATGTTAAGACCTCATTAGGTCAGAGAACTGCTCATATGAAAAATAAAGGCGTGTTCACATTGCAAGTGGAACGGAAACGTTTGTGTAGGGTTGCGATTTATTGCGGACGCCCGGGGCCCCAACAGCCGGTGTCCCTTTTGCTTTAATTGGCTACAAAACACAATCCATTTATAAAAGATCATTGTGATAACGGGAAGTCGCAGCTTTTTGGGAAAAATTATTATCTTAGCATTTTTTGTTTTGTTCAAAAAGCTTATAACCCGGCAGATATATTTTTCACATGGTTATTCATGATGTGAAAATGGCTTTATTTTCGTATTTAAACAGGCTTTATAGCTTTAATTGTTGAACGCATTCTCCAACTCAACCGACAAGTTCAGTTCAGTCACAAGAACTGAGCAAGGAGACCATAACTGAGACATCTAACCTCCATACATGGATAGGCTACAAGCCTTGGTATTTTGTGTCTATTTAACATTCATCATTTCGGCGCTGACGATAGTAATTAGTAGCAGTGGTGAATCTAATAATAGAGTTATTAGCTGACAGTAAGATCAACAGGCGCGTTTAAGTCGGAGCAAAGCATTTCCAAACAATGACCTATCCATCTATATCGGTGAGTGACCTTATTAGGCTCGGTGACAAGCAAATGAATATGCGTTTGTGTTATTATTTATTATTTTGTAGCATTTCGGAAGACAAGCTTTTCTTAAAATATGTAATTTTATAAGATACATCCAAATGAAGAGCAAAAAATAAGAAGATTGCACAATAAATCTAATGACACGATGCCGTCTATAAATATAATCGAAACAGGTAGAATTTGGAACTAATGACTATGGTAGATTTAAACGGGCATTAGAACTTATGCAAGAAAGAGCTAAAATGAACTGAGAGTAGTTCTAATAAGGTTGATAATTGCTAAATGTTTAGTTTTCTTAGCTGTTTAGTTTTTAGACGTTTTGTGAGAGGAGTGCGGGGATGGGTTGCGTCGCTGAAAGGGTTGTGTGGGAACGGAGGGCACCTGCGACTGCACATGGTGCTCGCCCACTCAGTTTTTTATACATTCGCGCAGACAGATCGCTCTAATGCAGTTTTTAAGTCATCTGGCTTCGACTCACATTCCACTTTTATACGATACTAATTCGATTAAAATATCAAATGTTTCAAATTCTATTATTAGTTCTATTTCATTAAATGTAGAAGATAAAATTAGTAACATAGAGATTGTTATCTACTTAGAAGATAACTAGAAAAACAACATATCTTTATTTCATAATAAACTTGGCAAAAGACACATATAGGACCTCCTTCCGTTTTAAAAAATGTGGTGAAAATTCAAAGTTATGTTCTAAAAGAATTCGCGTGTTCAATCAACTTTAATATTCCATGCGAAAATTGGCTCCTTGATTGACGGCGAAATAATTTAATAATTAATGAAAAACCGAGCAAGTAAGGGAGCGATCGCGAAATGTCGATTGCAACTGTTTGCTGGGCCATTATCGTGTCGGTAGCCAAGCTCATCACGAATGCCTTGACCGACTGCCGACCAGACTACGAAGACACGGGACTTCACAAATATCACTTTAAAACGTAGATCATTCAATGGATAATTGTACGTTGTGCATTATTAAGTCGCGCTACTCGTTAGCTGTAGAACTGCCCCTATTTCGCGCCACTATTTATTCATTTTGCAATAGCCGGGACGACTTCACCTAACCCAGCTCACGCTCTCCACAATGAATACTTAATGAGACACGCAAAAAGCCGCGAATTTAACAACTACACCTTTAGTGTGGTTATAGACATAAATTCAAGTTTTATTAGCATGCTTACTTTGCACAAGTGAAATGTTTGATAAAGAAATGTAATTTTTTATATTTTATACATAGCTATACATGGAACAAAAAACTTAATGTAGTAAGTCTGCTTTTTTGCTGCTGATCAATCTGATGATATTTAAATAAAGCATTACTGCATTTAAGCATCAAATAATTAAGATATTATTGAGAAATGTACTATGAATATTGAATAATGCAAATTAGCACAAGTCTAAGATAAGTGCGATAAACTGTAAAACACAATAGTTAGCTTTGAAAAAAGCCAAATCGTGTTTAGTGCCAGTGTTAATCGGATCGCATCGCGTTTTTTGCATAAGCGGATAACCCTTTGCGCGCTGCTACCTGCGCTCCGCTTCCATTGTGTGCGCAACTCCCTTGCGTTTACATAGGGTGACCATAATAAAGTAACAAAAACATATTTGTGCAATAATTTTATTTTAGTTGTTTCTTCTAACAACTCGAATAAGCTACAACTTGAACGTTAATAAATTATTTAAGTCTGCTATATCTACAATACGTATAGGAGAATATTATGCGTAATTTCTGTTCAACATAATGTAAGAATCTAATTAGAATGGACACAAAATAAAACTTTAATAATAATCTCCAAAATCATAGTCACCCTACAAATAGTATTGTATTCAAACGATATGACTGGGGGAATAAAGAGACATAAAAAGAGTATGAAAACATACTTTTTTATGCAAGTGCAATATAGGTCAGGTGCATACTCAACCCTTTCACGGCGTGGGAGTGGTAATTTTTTGCTCGTAATCGTAATCGTTGATACCATGTTTTGTGCAAGGCTTTTTCGATAATGGCAGAAGTGTTTGCGATAATTTGTTCCCACAATCCTCAAGGTAAATCAGGGAAGTGCTGACAGCTACGGAGATCGGTTTATCAATTGTGTACCGTTAACTTTGAATGCGAAAAAAGAAAAGCTGCAGTACGTGACTATTGTTAGGGTTAACTGTTTTCTTTGATAGTAAACAGGCGCTATTAAATTCCTGTTATTTTTAAAATGTTCTAATCAATTCTGTTTTTACGTTCAAGATTTTTGGATTATTTTTCAATGCATTAAGTACTTAACTGAATTTGGTTTCAAAATACTAATTAGTTAGTAAATTGAATGTTGCAATGCAAACTTGTCCATAAATGCATTCAGCATTTACGGGACAAGTTTTAATATAAGATTAATGATTTAAAATTGAAATAAAAGATAATAGTCTATCAAAGAGGTATCTAATGACGGTAGTCAAAATATATTTGCTGAAAGAATAATGAGAGTTCGCGGCAGGGGCGAGCGGAGACCGGAAACACAACGTCCGCGGTGGAACTTAACTTCCGGCGTCATGTGCATATTGATTGTGTTAATCGCTTACTTAAAAAATAATACTGCGATACGAATAAAAAGAAATTTAATTTAAAAAATATAATCGCTCGCTTCAAAACATGTATAAGGTTACAAATAACTGGTAGACTTCATTTCATAAGTAGAGAGTTGGTTTCTATGGAAACCGAAAATTGAGATTGTGCAGAAGATATTCTAAAGTAAGAGAAGCGACATAGCCGTGGTTTATTCTTTTTTTTCTCTTTATTTCGAAAATACATTTACATGTTACGGAGTAAGTTGTCCTTTTCCATTTCTTCTATAATAAACAAAATAATACAAGTTTTACTTAGAAAAATACTATTTGAATTTCAAATGTTTAAAACAGAGATCACAGAGTGTGTTCGCAAGCGCAATAGATCAAAGTAAACATAAGCATGTGTATGAACGTATTATAGTATATTGTACAAGACGCAGTGTTTTTGCTGGAGTGACTTCGGAGCGAGGCGTGAGAACGCACCGAGGCGATATGCTGAAACGGTCGGGGGAGTTTTTTTTTTCAGGAGGGTTCAACGACTTCACGCAAATGTTCGCGTCGCCACAGCTACGCGCGACGCATAATTTGGATTAGATTTAACTTTCATTACTCATTATTCTTGTTAGCAATGTTTGAAGTTTAAACTAAAAGGACTGACAAAGGATTCATAAATATAATTTAAAGTATTTAAGTCAATGATACTAATACTTATTTTCAGATATATTTTAGGTTTAAAATTACCATTTGTCTCCTTTCCGATAAAAGGAAGATTTCGGCAAATCTGGGAACGAACAACTAGTAACTTAGCAATAAATATCTAAACAAGCTTGTAAATCTTGATCTCCGTTCCAAAATAAACTTATCACGTAACAGAAACTGTAGAACTTTTTGTGTTTGCGTTAAAAGTTTTTGCGCGGAATCCTCTCGCGGGTAAAAACGAACATTCTTTGTGATTCTAATGTTTGCTTAGTGACAGAGTAAACGTTGCGGCCTCATGTGTTAATCTTTATACGATTTTGGATTCTGCCTTACGACACGTACGAAGAGACACCTTATTTTTATTTTATTTTAGCAATCCTACTTATATTGTTGGTAATTCGTACTCTTTATTATTTACCCATGAATTATGAAAATCTCTAAATTAATTCCGTATAATATAGTAAGTTAAGCTTGAGGTTAACAAAGCTATTCTCTAACGATTATTTTCAATGTTGATTGGCTTATTAATCAGGTGCGTTGTTTAATCATTTGTTGTCGTCTGATATTAAAAACTTTGTTGTACATTGTTGAAAATGAATTTTTTCGTTAAGCAACGGTTGATTTATGTTAGGGGTCGTAGGCCGAGGTAACGTGACGGGTACAGTTATTCCGTGATCCCTCCCACGCTTTTGCACAACTTTGGAACAAAAAAATTTGGAATTTTATAAAGTCTCTACCTGCTCGTGTGGCTTGCAGAATTTTGATATCTTTTGTGAAAGATTTTTTGCTTTAATTTGTGACAATTATATCGGTATATGACTTTTTACCTGGTGTTTTTGTCCGCCGATTTACGGATTCGGACGTATCAAATGTTTTGCGCGTTCGTTTGTTTTTGTGTTTGTGGATAGGGAGTTTGCGAGTGGAGCCTACAAAATCCTACATGTATTCAGATACAATTGGCTTAAAAAACTTCGTTGTCTAAGATGTTAGGGCTGTTGCATATTTGTTTTTTACGCTACACTATACACACAGACAAAGAATTATATTAACACATAAAACAAAGTAAAATTTGCTGTGTGCTTTAGTGTCATTATTTTATTCTACAAGTACCTATGTAAGGATATATATTACGTAAGGATTACATAAATACATTATAAATGTAAAAATGTAATAAATACAAACAAGGGATTGTTTATATCACCCCTTTAAGTATAAACTTTGGATACGCATATATTTTAGTATACAAGTTTTTCAGGTTTTAATCGATTAGAAACGATCTATTAAGAGAATAGAGTTCAAAGGATGTTCAGGTAGACTGATGATATTGCATTTTAACGTCTCCGCGTTCAAAAAAGACGCTCTCTCCGCATGTGCCATTTAAAAAGGTGATAGACAAAAAAGATGTGTGGCCAAAGAAATACTGCGAGGGCCTTGAGAAGGGTTAAATATAAAACGTATGCGAAGAAAGAAAAAAATTGATAAAACACTGTTTTATTATACTACGTTCATCGCTACTTGGCCCATGGAAGTTATTAACGAAGATATTTAACATTATTAAATAATAATGCCCGATGCAAAAACTTTGCAATTTATTTACTTTAATTTAGAATGTCATATGTCAATTTATTTGATGAATATTTTTAGTTAAATATGCTTGGTAAGAAACATTTGAATATCGTGAAAGCACAGTTGATGATTTAGGATCTAGTAACTAAAATGCAACATTAAATTTTAATTTTAAACCATTAATTTTCACATTAAGCTTTATTAAAATGAAATATCGAAGAACTGCTGGTAGTTATTTTAATAGGAATCTTGATAAGATCCAATATGCCCACGCACCAATTAAAATGGTAGCACTATTCGGTTTTAAGGGTAGGTACAAATTGCGGGCAATAATGTTTTTTGTAGTGTGTGGAAACAAAGCGGTATAAAGGGGGTATTATTTTTTGCGGCTTTCACAGCATGTGCAATCGACTGTCTGACCTACTTATATGAACTTCCTTTGCATTAAAGAGTTGGTAATTGAATATACGAGTACACAACCCGCGATAAATATGCCCGGATCTAAACGTATCAATTTATTTTTTGTTTCAATAAAAGGTGTGAAAAAATTCTTTGTTTTAGTAAATTATTATACTGTGCAGAAATATTTTTTATACATAACAAATTTTTAAAAAATGTCATTCTTTGGTAAAGACAGCTTATAGGGACAAATCATAATTTATCGTTTTAAAGTAAAAATTTGTAAGAAACGATGTTTTATTCAAAGAAATAGCACGACCGATATTAAAGTGTTATTTTAAAACATGAAGTTCAGTAGCAAAAGAACTATTTATAAACAATCGGGGGTTCTCAAGTGTTGCCAGCGCGCTTACAAAAATAATAGCAGAAGAGTTGACAAGGTGACAGCTAATTGAAATACGCCCATGTGCGGTGTTTTTGCTGAGTGCAACACTGGAGGGCTAATCTAACTGCAACCCCTTAAACTTATGTTTTACGCAGTTACACATTTCGAAGGGGTTGGAATTGCTTGTAGGTATTTCTTAATTACCTTCTCGTTTCCATGTTTTTTGATGAGACGATAACGCTTAAAAAAATTGAATACTTTCCAAGTATGTAAATATAATTTATATTGGATTTCATAGTTATTTACTACAAAATTCGACAAAATTTTTTAATCAACCAGTTATAATCAAACTACTTACCACTTAAACATCTGGTGTTCTTTAGTAAAACGTTACCATTGAATTGCGATCTATGTTTATATAGTGCCTTATGGGTTAAAGACGGCATTAATCGGTTATTATGAACAGATCGGAACCCCTTATGAAAAACAGTTTGGACATATTTTGTATTTGTTTCAAAAACTTATTTTCGCTACTGACACGTAGCAAAAAATAATAAATCTTCCGGCTGCTACTTCGTACAAAACATTGACACGCAATATTAATTATTTTCAAGAGCAATGTGTTATTCCTGACGTCCCCGGGGATCAGTGTTAAACAAACATATGTTTTAAGACAATTTAATTCTGATATTTTACACGGAAGGGTTGACTCGTTCGCACCTAACAGTTCGCTATACTTAGAAAGCCCTACAGAAGTCCCCAATTGGGAGTAATCCCTTGAAGCCGTTTCTTATAAACTCCCCTTGCGAGCTTTTTATACTTCCGGCACAGCAAAGAGTTCTTTTGACATTTTGACAGCTATTGTTTTAGTTGAACGAATTCAAATCGACGTTGAGTTACCAAGGCCGCATAAATCGGTATAGTTCTACGACATTGATAAAAATATACATATCAGTTATATACATACCCACAGACGCACAGATAAAACGGTTACATGTTAATATATGACTACAGTATAACAATGCTATGTATAGAAGGTTCGCATGTGCCAATATATTCGCGAGGAAGTGAGTGGCGGTCGGCGACGGAGCGCGTCTGGAGTCTCATTGGCCG
Organism: Papilio xuthus; assembly: GCF_000836235.2. NCBI lineage: Eukaryota > Metazoa > Arthropoda > Insecta > Lepidoptera > Papilionidae > Papilio > Papilio xuthus. The sequence goes on along the minus strand of NW_013532534.1, from coordinate 1,612,650 downwards.
GCGCGGCGGGAGGGCGATCCTCTTGCTCTCGGGTGATTCGCAAACACACGCTCGCCGCTTCGATGATTCGCGATCGTCCTGCGTAGGTATATACTTGCGCGATTGTATATACCTACATGTTTTATATTGAGTACCAGGCGTTCAGAATTACCTATGTTTTTATCGTTTATTTGTATGAAGACTATATGAATGAAGTAGAGATATATGAGTACATTGAACTTTATTGCAAAACAACAGTTTGCGTTATTATTTTTACCAAATTATGTAAATTAACACTCATTCATTTAAATCTTTATGCGATAAAACGAAGTGCTTATAAGCAATTTTTTAATAGGTAATGAATAGAAAAATACGTTTTATATTTATCAACGGAACCAGTCCGTGGACAATTGCCTAACGACTGTTTCTGAAGCGCAGCAGAGATCAGAGGTCAGCGTGGTGCAATGTTGCACACGGCAAACCCTACCGATACTGGTCCGTTGAGAAATTGTTAAGGTGCGAATAATGTTTTATTATTAAATATCTCTACTAATTTTTTAACGTAAATTTTGATATTGAAATAATTTAGTTTTTAGTATTGGCTACAAAAAAGGTCTCTGTTATTTATCGAAACGTGTAAAAGAACATAATTCCCAAATTCACGCGATAATTTTAATTCTTACTCAGGTTTACATTTTACAAAAAAAAAATAGGTGAAAAATAACATTAAATAAATATTGATACACCGTTTTAGTAATAATATTTTTTTGAGATTTTTCAAGCAGATTTTTTTCTTGTTTAGTTGATTTACTTTGAGGGTTTCGTGTTTCACAGATTTCAATGTAAGTGCACCACTTTTTTCCTTATAATACTTGTTTTTTTTCTTCATTTTTCACTATATGTTAATGCTTATTAAATTATCACAAAACTATTGAAGTTTTATTCTTTCCGATTTGCATATTATAAAGGTTCCCAAACACACGAGCGTTGTGAGAAAAAACCGTTTTGAATCGGTCATCGGACTGCCCACTAAACTAATGATCATCTAAACAAAATATCGCACAAAAAAACCGCCCGTCGTACAAAGCGGCGAAACAACAAAGAACAAAGGTGCTGGATTCGCACAATACACGCCATATTAATTACCCTTCTCAAGAACATATAACAATGGAAAGGGTTTAATAGGCTTAGAGTAAATAAAAGAGTCGTAAATCGGGGAACTGACCGTTGTCCAGTGACCGCTGTTTTTAATTCAACGATATTAAATTTAATGTGACGTTAAAAATTACTGCAGCTTTTATTACGATCTACTGTGAAAATAAGCCCTCTCTACAATTATCGTGGACAAAAATACTAAAAATTTCCACTTACGCCTAACAAGGAATAAAAAAAATTATTTAGAAGATTTCCATATTTCTTAAAATAATGCAACCCTAAATTTGCCAAAAATATTTCGTTTAACCGAGGGTTTCTGAATCCAAAATCTCCGTTTAATACATATTGCTACTCTGTGTTGCTTAAGATAATGACGGGGATGACGATATGTTTTACACAGAGATTTTCATCTCAGAAAAAAGTGACAAAAATTTATTAGCTATAATCTTCATCAAGCTACGTATTTAATCTTTTCTTTAATTATAAGTTGAATGAACTAAATCATAATAAATCATAGACTAATGAAATCATTCTGTTATGACTCATTAAATAATCAGATAACTTAAAACGATCAAATTAAAAAACACGCTAAGATTTACAAATATACTTCGGCGACATATTTTAATAATTTTTACATGGAATATTTAATCTACATTGATTTTTTTTTAATCTGTACAACGTTCAATATTAAGGCTACGTGTGTGTCTAATGCAAGATTTTGAGGGACGCTACTGGTCAAGCATGGGTCATAGGTGACGAACGAACTTCGACAAGGCCGGTTTACGAGTACTAAGGGTCTTTATCATATTTATTTGCATTTTTCGGTTTTTTATACCATTTGTTGCATTTTTTAAATTTGTATTTTTTCCTTGCATAATGAATTTTTCGTCGAAAATGCCAATTTCTAAAAGCTTTTGTTTGCAAAACTTGCGTTCTTTGTTATATATTACAAAAAAACAAAAAACGCATAATGAACTTTTGCCGACTTTTAACCTTACAAAGGTTAATGTTTTTTTTTGTTGAAATGTGCAATTTTTTCGTGTTATTGGGTTATTCCTAAAAATGTTCGGTGCTATTGTAGCATTGTGTGATATAACAATGGGCCGCAACAAGTGTGGGGTGAAGGTAAAAGGTAAGATTCGTGTGCAAATTCCGTAGCGGGCCGGCCGTTGGTCACCTCTGACCGATGCGACCTCCTGGGACTGAGAACTTGAACTTAAACGTGACATTGAATTTTTATCAATCATTAGAATTGCAATGTGAATGTTTTCAATGTTCTTGCTAATAAAATGTTTACAATGTTGCAAAATTAATTGATAAAATTTTTAAGTAATCGTTATTTTTTATTACTGGAAATTATTTTTAAACAAAATATCGTGACTAGATCTTACTTTTCAAACAGGCAAATTTCTAAGTTTTTATAACTATTATATAAAATCAGGGATAAGATCCACTATATACATACAGTTATTCATATTCGTAATTCGACGATTCTGCAAGAATATTGTTATTTTTACTTGTATTTGACAAAGTGAATTTTCATTTTGGTAAGAATAATTAAGCTTTATCGGTATGGAATCTAACATGATAATAGGTAAAACGTCTATTCTTTATATTCGCTCATCTTTACAAGATTCCCTTTACAAATAAAATTCAAATTCACTTGATGGATGCGTTGTCCGGTGGGGAACGGTCGAGTTATTCGCAACCCCCGGCCAGCGGGCCGTCCGTTGACCACCTCTGACCGATGACCGCTGACCTCATGGGACAGACAACTTGTTCCATCTCTCTACGACATTGAACTTTGCAATATATGCTATTACATACTAATTCAAGTTCGAAAACTTATCGTCACAAAAATATCGTTGAAAAAAAAACTAATTTCTTTAGAAAGAAGGAACGATTTGTTAGTTTACTAATGAATTCCGAAGTCTTTAAATCGATTTAAATGTTTGACTAATGTTTGTCATGATCTATGTTCAATTTTGGAGATTCTAAACAATAATATCATAAAAAAAAAAGTGGTACTTATTGCAAAAGTTTGCATCGCGTTGTCATTACCCATCTCGACAATGACGATTCCAATTAATTAACAACATTGTATTAGTTACTATCCATAGTCGTGTTACTAACTATGGAATGGATACTTGAATTAATTATTATTTGTATTTGTTTCTAATTGATTAGTTATATATAACTGAATGCAACTATATATTAATTGGAATGGAAAATACAAACAAAAGCATTAAAATTTTTAATATAAACTTAACTTGTCTGAACTGAACTGATTTGCTTAATAAAGCGCGATTAACATATTATATGCAGTGCAAATGTCATGCGCATTAACATACGTCGCTGCAACAATATCCTTAATAATGCAATTTCTATTCTGTAAATTTACATATACAAGGTAATTAAATGTTTCGCAAGTCGAAACAATAAAGTTCAATGAACAACCTGACATTATCGTATTTTTAAATTTAAAGCTTTAATAGAATGTTATTTAAAACTCTGATATATTTAAATTCCAAAACTTATTAAATACGCTCGCTTGAGTGCCTCGGGACTCTGTTCGCGTGGAATTAAAAAAACTTAAATAGTAGCCTACGTTTTCTTCCAGACTATGTTCTACATCTATTCCAAATTTAATTATAGTCCGTTCAGCCGTTCTGGAGATATCTTCAAACAAACATCCATCCAACGATGTAAAGATTCGCATTTATATTATTAATAAGATTAAGAAATAAGATTGCGCTACAATACTGTAAATTAAAAAAATCGGTACTAAATTAGATAAAATATTAAACAAACTAATTTAGATGCTTTTAGCTTCAGTTGTTTCTACTACCGTATGTCGTATGAACATGTAAGGTAAGTTTCTAAGAATAGATTTAATTAATGTAACATTAGAATGGGATTAATTAATCGGTGGTGGCGTTGAGGAAGGGAAGACGACTGAAATAAACTATTTGTCGCAGGTCCTGACTGCACCCGGAACTTGCTTACCAATCTTTTTATTTTGTTCACTACCTTACACTATGTTATAGAGTTACTAAAGTTTAGATATGGCTCTGGTAAAATAAAGATTTCGATATAATCGTAAAAGAACTCTATCTCTACCATAAACTTTCACGAAAGAAAATATTCAGCATTAAAAGTAGCATATGCTTGTGAAATATAAGCAATACAATAGCAAAAACAATCTTAAAATCTTGTGGATGAAATAAACGTTTTTTTAAATGATAAACAATAGTATTATATGATTCCTGTATCTACTTGCGACAGTCAGTCACGTAATGGTTGCAAAGATATCAAATACACTCATACACAATCTACATTAAAGGGCTGTCTTAGTAACCATGAAGAACTTCGAGTGTATCAGCAAATGTGATACTATGATTGTATTAGGAGGTCTGTTTATTTCTATGTCTATGACAAGGAAAGGTAATGAGTATTTTGATAATATTTACCGGTATGTAATAATAAGCTCGATAGCCGCACATGTCGCGCATGCGCAGCGCTGCACCTCCCTCGCCTTGTGCCTTGTGTGGGAAGTAGGAAGCACCGATCTTTTTATTGGGGACTGTAATTAAGGAAACCAACGCTGTAATTACAGGGGCGATTGCTAAATATAAAGGAATGCTTTTTTTATTCCTTTAATCCTTTTCCCAATTAAAATCGAGGGCGACGGTACAATTTGGACTGATTTAGGTTGAGGAAAAGAGGTTTTTGGTATGAATTATTTAACGCTGAATGACATGTGTTGGTCGATTATACTGTCAGTAATATATTTTTTCAAAATTTGAAATGAAAATGCTGTAACAAAACAAATTAAAAGGTAGAATTAACTATCCGTATACTAATTATAGAGAAGATTTACTTTAATTACAAATCGGAGAACATTTAATGACATTTAATTGTCCTATGGTACCGATAATGACATATTTATTGTTCCTTCTGAGAACTTTCGCGTAATAATTCAACAAATAGAGATACATTATCAACACTTGCTTGCTTACTCTGTGGCATCAGTAAACAATGTGTTCAATTAGCGATTTAGCCATTTAAAGGGCAATTTGCATAGCAAGATAACATTATCAACGGTCAACAAATATGTTCGGACGTTATTGACCTAGGTCGCATTGTGTGGGAGTACTTTTCCTCGTATTGCGTATCTAATTTGGCATCCTGTTAAACGATCCTTCTCTTCGACTAGTTCCCTGGTTTGTTAAGGATATTTTCCTTTCTTAAATATCCCCTCCCCCGCTAAATCAACTTCCCAATCCCGAATTTAAATGTGATGGAAATTTCCAATACAAAGAAGTTGATTTTACGGGGGAGGGGATATTTAAGAAAGGGAAATATCCTTAACAAGCCAGGAAGAAGACTGGAATGACCAAAATTATAAGGAAGAAGAATATGAATTCATCCAACATTACTTTCACATTAATGCACCTTAGGCCACTTCTAGGCTGTATTTATCATACAGCCTAGAAGTGGCCTAAGGTGCTTTGATTGTCTGATGTAATACTTTATGTACTCAGTGATCACGAATTCCATATTAGCGATTGTCCGGTCCGATTTACATTCGGCACGGCTTTCCTTTGTCTTGTGTTATCTTAAGCAAATTGGTAACTAAAGCGTCATATATGTTGCTACTATACAATTATTTACTCCTAGAATTATACATAAATAATATAGACGTTCCATGTTAAACGAATTCAGTTTTGCAGTTTAATGCTATCTCCTATCCATAGGTATGGGAAGACAAAACCTTCATAGATCGTACATATGTAGAGCATCATTTGTACATCTCTGGGCGATGATATTAAATTGATACTAAACCTCATACATAAATTATTATTATCAATCAGCTAAGCATGATTCATATACAAGTATGTTATTTATAGACAATATTTTTCGTGGCCTGCCGTATTGGTGTATTTGTTATGATTTTTTTAATCGTTTAAAAATGAAGGCAGGAAGCGGCGTGACGTCACGCGCGCGGCCACAACGCGCCGCCGGTTGAGGCAGGCCACTCGCTGCCACCAGCCGCCAGCCACACTCGGCACGTCGAAATGTACCGTCAACATAAACATTATATTCAAATAAAAAATAGCATTTCATTTTGATTATAATTTGGCTATATGTTTACTAACTATTGTTGTACTTAATTTGTAAAAATGGCTGTTGGTCTTCCAATAAATAAATAAATAAATAAATAAATAAATAAATTTTGTATACATTAGGTTAGCAAGGACTGACGGAAAAATACCTTATTAATTAATACATACTAAAAATTGTCAGTCGCAATTTTTTTTTTATTAAAGTGAAATTACAAGCAATTTACTATGAACGATTAATATTTATAACTACTGCTATTGAAAAAGTGTGTGTACTATCGATTTTATGGTAGTAAATGTATGAAAAATAATACGTTTGATAGAATGGTTTTGAATTCGGTACGAGGCAAGCGCAGTCAGTAAATAGACACTATGTATCGCGATACATAAACGTAACGGGAAGCGCAGTGTTGCTGCTTCAATAGACGCCTGCCGCCTGCGCGATGCGTCGAGTTGGCTCGACTTGTTGATGCAATCCCCATTCAATGTTAAACAGACACCATCACGACGTACTTTCATCTCTAACGAAAGTATTCTAGAAGTTTCATGCTCTACTTTTGTATGTAATTGTTACTATAACCTATTATATAATTTTTTAGGTTATTCCATGATAAGTCAGTAAGAACTGTATATTCATATTATCGTTTTAATTTGCAATTGCCTGTATCATTATTCATACTTTCCAACAGATTATATGATTATTTATATTCCTAACTGTGAGAAATTTGGTAATAATAAAATAAACAGATGATTAGTTTGCAATACGTTATGCGTCATTAATATTCAAATAATATTTAAAATGCTAAATAACCTATCGGGTTGAATGTTAAGAACCGTCCACTCGAAATAGCGTAGTCATCCTCCAAATAAACATTCGACGTCCATCGGGTGACTAAATAGTGAAATCCGGTCGGGAGGGGCAACATTGGCTAGCGAGTTTCGGCGGGCCCAGGGGGGAAGGACCAAAGCGCGGAGGGACGGGAGTGGCGGCGGGGGAGGCATTAGAAGTGCAATGTCCTCGCCAACATCGCATCGCCGACGCCGCGCCGGTCGCACTAGAGATGTCTTGCTTCATTTCTCATCGCCCGCGCATCTAAAATTTATCAATTTAAAATTTGAACATTTTATTACACAAAAGCAATACTCCTTGTGGGGATTACTTAAAGCTACTTCAGATAGAGTTAAGAGTGGATTATGATCTCAAATAGTAGATTTTCTTGATTTAGAGACCTTAAACTAGTCTATATTTGTACAATATTTTGCTACGCTGTTAAAATTAAAAAGATAGGGATTTTTAATTAACGGCTTTTAGCTTTAAGGACTCACCAACATTTCGGTGTCGATGACCAACAATAGGGGAAGCTGAAGCCATAAAAATTAACGCTAACCAATACGAGAGTGAAGCCTGTTATTATATTACTGCTGGCGTATGTTTTATACTATTTACCGATGATTCCTTAGGTACGAAAAATACTTTAAAATGTAATCAATTATTGCAATAACGCAGCAGGCTAAAATTAATAACACAAATGATTAAAATGCAATCTGGCATATAAGATAAAATTTTTAATGGATTCATCAATTATATTTAATTGTTATCGATGTTGTAATATTGCACTATTATAAAATTTTCACAAATAAAGTTAATTACGAAGAAACAATAAGAAGCTATATTGAAAGAATTCAATGTTATGTCCAGGAAAAGAGCGAGAAATTTTTGCAAACGGTACATACAGAGTGCGGTCTTCTCAATCTTTAGTCATATAATTACGCTTATCGCAAATTTTATAAACCTAATGGTCGCTGCGCTCACCGCGTTCTTTGTTATCTCGCGATGTTAATGATTATTTGCAATTAAGAATCGATTAGATATTGTAAGGTCACGTTTGCTAACATTAACAATGACGAACGAATTCGTAAGAAACGTCCATTGTGTCCAATAGATGTTTATTTTTGATAACTTACATTAAACTTACCGTCTGACATAATAACAGTGGATTGTAAATATATGGTCGGAGAAATGTTTTAGGTTGAAATATCTCGTGTATTTACTCACGAGGCCTATTAACCGACTTTAAGTTTGACAAGCGCGGCCAGTGAGGTAATGTGACACGGGCGCCGGGGATGAGGGGGCTGAAGAAGGGGTGCGGGGTGCATGAGGGACGTGTGCGGCGGCCGGTGGCAGCGAGCCGAGTCTTGACCTTGGTGAAGGATCGGAGCGGTGGTCGCGGTCCCTGACCTGACTATTTCTAGTGGCAAGTGCAGCGATGGCGGCGTATGCAATGTGCATACCGAAATAACTACTCGCCCAGATGCCCCGCCTCCCCTACGCCCCCGCCTGCCCCGCCGCCCCCATCTCGTCCTGCCAGGATATCACGACTGCCGAGCTTACCTACCTACACCTATCGCCTGTCGAAACTGCTGAATGTCTACACAAACTGTACGATAATAATTTTAGCTCTACGTATAACGAAAAAGTTGTTGGAACAACTGGAAACAATTACTAAATTTTATATTCGTTGTGGGAGATCGTTCTCTTTATCAATATTTGCAACCTATAAGAGAACAAAGGGGGTACAGATGTTCTGAACGTTATTGTTATTTGACACATAAACTTAACTCGATTGCGCTCTTCTACAGGTAAACTATCTTCCATAAAAATAACAAAATTTTCATAATGCTGATTTAAGTTCCATATTAAATATTATTCCTAGGACAGAGTATTATAATAAAGTGCCAGAGATAATCTGTTAATGTTCGCTTAGAAAAAAATAATCTGAGAGCGACTGCGTATTTGATGGACGAGAGAAAGGGTCAGTGAAGGCTGCAGAGTGCACTTTCACAAGGCACGGCCGAGATGCATCTCTTTACACTGTCATGACGCGTGTCTCGAGATGTTTGTGGCAAACAAATAGGTGATCGTTTTATACGCATCGTTGTGTTTTAGTAAACGACACCGTAATCGAAACCAAAATATTAACATTACTTATCGGCACAGAGGGTTCGATATTCGATTCGTGGCTGAAACGATTCGTGCCAATCATTGTGTTAAAAGATGGTGCCTGGTGAAAGTCTGTGATTTGCCCATGTGGAATACATTTTGTAGAGAGGTTCCTTGGCCTGAAGGTAACAAAACCTATGAGGGTTAAGTTAAAATAAAAAATGACATTCATTAACATTTGTACCTACTTTTTTAATATAACAATGTTGCCATGTATAACTACGTCTGGAAAACTACATGTAATCCGATACAGAATCAATGCAATTTTTACGAGGCTTGGTCTATTTTCATTCGTTGAAAGTTTAGTCATGTACGAAGAAATCGATTATTGGAAAGGCGAGGGATTTTAAGGTGGTCGTGTTCTACTTTGTAACGCTTTTACTGATGTGGAACTGTACGTTACATTGAAATTAGTTTGGATTTTATTGGGGTTTAAACATTTTAAACACGTGAATACTGGCTACTTTATAACTATTGTCACAACTTTCAATCTTGTACTATCAGAACATTGTAATACTTTGATACACATATAGTAAATTTTATCGATGTAGGAAATGTAGAAAATATGAAAATGTTCGCGCGAGAACGATGCGAAGCAACGCTGGTAGAACCTCCATAGATGTGGATGGATGAGTTACGCCTGCGAAATTCAATGTGAAATTTTAAAGAATACCAGCCTTCAAGGTGGAATTTGTAGTTTATCGTAATAAAGTATGCGGAAACATCGATAGGAATCATTTTAAACAACATAATATCATAAACATTTTAGACCATAATGTCGTATTAAGAACATTGAGAGGTATGAAATAAAAGGTACCTACTAAAGTCCCTTGATAACTTGTTGTATAATATATGTTATCGCGTTTGAAAGTCGCTCCTAAATGCGACAATCGGCCCTCCTTAAATACATGCAAGTTAAATGTGAGTGCCTATTACAGTGCTGTGTATATGTGTGTGTAAGTAATCTATTGCGCCCGCGCTGCACTCAAGGTCACTGCCCACCGATGACGCGCCAGCGACCAATTTTAATATCGTCTGCATGTCGCATAGACTTTCTAAAGTGAATTTAGCTTTGCTATTGCATTAAAAAGATATGCCGATGGAGTAGAATAACAATTTCTTCATTTTCTACTACAAATATTCGATTATAAACCACTAAACAGAATAAAGAGTATAGTTTTGGAGTTTTTTGCCTCAAAATGAACCTGGCATATTTGCAAAAATGTACTGTTGTTAATTTAAAATGTTATTTATGTGACTAAACTATCCTTACAGAATAAACCATGACCTGAAGTATTCACAATATTACATAGGTATAGCATACTTCTTTTTAGTGTATTCAAAAAGTCAACACCTGATTTGATTATTAAGAAGAGACACGTCTGCAATACAGTCTTAACATACAAGCATACGTTATGGACATTGCGGCGTCTGGGAATTTTTAAAGGATCTAAAGATAATTCAAACGAAACGGAACGATCGCGAGGGCGAGAAGCGAGAACCGAGGGTGGACGACGGGTTCTGCCGAAAGACTTTGTATTGTGGCGTCCGGGAGCGGCCAACGACCTGCCCAATCTCCGCTGCATTAGCATAGCGAGCAATATTCGTGTCTAGCGCATGCGTGTGTGCGCGCCCGCCGCGCCGCCGCTCGCGCTCCCTCATCGCAACTTTCCTGTATACCTGTGTGCGTGTGACACTACACACACACATACTCATTGCTAACTTATACATATGTACAGTCGAGGAAGTTTATTTCCTACCCATTTCGATGAAATGCCATTTGTCGGTTACAATTCAATTAGGTCGAAAGCTGTTCATAATAACACACATGCGTGCTAAATTTTAGCTCTTATGGTGATGGTTTGCTGTACGATATTCGATTTTAAGTGGGAAGGGAACTAAATACTTTGTACTGTGGATGTTATTCCAATTTTAAATTTAGTACGGAATTGTTTTTATTTTGATTACAAATGTATCAACCTTGTTTTGATATGTTATCTGATTATTATTAGTTTTCATTGAACGTAGTCCGAATGTCTCATGGTCTGTGCTATCTCTGTATACTTGAGTGATTAATGCATTACCTATTTATTTGTTTTGCCAATAATAAACTTAAGCAATCAACTGACAATAAAAAACTGTTTTTCTATCACAATTTCTATTTACCTACTTTGTTTTAAAAGTCGTGATGATAGAGACGTTCGTTCTGCGTAGTGCATGTATAGGGGACTCTGTTAATGTGTGCGGGAACGCGGAATGCGGCAACGACGCTGATATAATTTTCGGGTTCGTAGCCACATTTGATAATAAGATCAAGTTCAAAGGGCCAACTGCATCAGTGTATCGTTTTAAAACGAATTCTTAAACCACCTATCACTCGTTCCTATGTTTACGGGAACATCATTTATTAAAAAGTTAAAAGTGGATAAATACACTTAAATACCACCATGTTTTAAAAATATCTCCCACTATAGGTACAAAGTCTGCACTTCTGTTTGTAACAGCAGTGGCAACATTGTACAGTGAAACCGTTTTTAAAAGCTAGAAAATCGATGGGTACTTGTCATCATTAACTAAAACATCCAAAGTTTGTTAACAAATTATTAGTTGCGATATTTCAAAACGATTAAGAAACATTTAAAACATGTTTTAGGTTGCACTTACAAGTTACTACAATCCTTTAACTTTTATGATTCTAAGTCCAACCACAATCTATTGGCTCCATGTCGTCAAAACAAAGGAATGCTTTCCCAGGGTTGTTCCAAGCAAAGGGTTCGTTAAGTGAAAGATGTGCCCCGTTAAATATGACAGTACACTATTTCTTGTGAAGTGTAAATTCCAAACGCACGATATCTTCATATGTACTCTAAGTAACTTGAAACACTTCATTGAGTCTGTTTTTGCTTTTTTTATACATTTTGAAATAATTACTGATAATTGTAAGTGGTTTATTTTGTGTAAATTTATATAAATGTACATAAATTATACCACCATAAATGAATACCGCTATTACAAAATTTTTAAGCGTGCCAAATATTTATTGTTGTGGTTGCAAATTGTTAAATTACGCAATATTGACGGCGCCTAGGATTTACATTATTAGATCAATTGTTATAACAAAATAATCCTACACAAAAAATCTTGTGTTCATTGTTTAGTGAATGGCCGACTCTCGTAGTATTCGCGCCGCATCCTCAACGTTTCAGGCGCGTTCGACCCTATTCGCTACAATAGGATGTTTTTCGTACCTGCGAAGTTGATGCTTTTTTGTATACAAATCGCCTTTTAACAAAGTCATAAAACTGAGCATTGCGTAATTTTTCCGCATTGTATAAACCCTTTCCGTTTGTTTTTATTGTACCCCTTTTTATTCAGACGTAGAGTCGGTGCCTTTGCGGAGTTCTGCAATATTATAGGTGGGTAGTAAAGTAATAAAATATTGCGCTATTCTCCGCAGAAAATGTGCATTGCCAGTAAAGGGTTACACTGTTAAATGCTTTCTCTCTTTATAATAATTTTGACTGTGTTTTTAAGGACCGTAACGGTACCTATTCGTGAGGCATTTCTCTCTCGTAGGATTGTAATGGAGACTGGGTTATTTATTATACGTTATTAGATAAGTGAAACGTCTTTACGGACGCTTACTATTTATCACGAGCGCTAACGTGTGCCGCCGCCTCTGAATTCGAAACATTTTTAATGTTAATTACTGTTACCACTGTAAGAAGTATTCCATGACGTCACAAATGTATTAAAAAAAGTTTAATGAACTTAACTTTTGTTATTTAAAGTTATCTCAACAAGCAACATAAAATCTCTCTTCAGAATCCACAGTTAAAGTGGATAATTTTTAAACAACATAATTTATAATCAATCTCGATTACATATTCTATTTTCTGGGCACTTTGTTGATGGGTTAAATGTGCTTTTATGAATACGTAAATTTATGTATCTATGCATAATTGCGCCAAGCAATCCTTGGAACCCGTCTACTAATAATGATACGTTTGTATTAGTGAGAATTTAACGGAATAACTCGCCTTACGAGATGAATATACCGGTAAAAACCGTGCCGAAATCTTAAACATAACAAACAACATCAGTAAAATACATAACTGTTTTATCGAAATAAAACTTTCGAACGAAGTGAAAAGTTATTCACAACTTTGGACATAAAAGGTGCCGACAATTTATATCATCCTTTTCAAAGGCGCCGCTTTTATGGCTCGCATCCCGAACCTTTCTCCGGCCAACCGTTCGATTTGCAAAACTTTAACTCGCCTCTTATCACTAATGCCGCTTAACGGTTAAAAAACTACGAGTTAACCTCACTATATGATTGAAAGAATGAAGCGGAAAAAACAACACATAGGGCTTTTCAATACATTTTAAACACTCATTGTTAATGTTAGAGATAACACAACAATACGCATTTGTTCATTTGCACAACACCTTTTGTGTTTTCGTATTAATATTTTGCCGGAAAGGAAAACAATTTAAGCTATTTTACCTAAAAACATGAATATCTATCAGTTGTATTAGAAATAAAACATTTTAACCTATTAACCTACGCTCGGTAAAACTTTGTTTCAAAACATAATTTAAGCGATAATCGATAGCTTTCCAGTAAATGGGCCCATGAGAAAACAACGGACGACTTCCATCCATCATAGACCAATCAGATATAAAAAATAAATAAATAGGCATATTCGAATCGGCCGAGTCCATTACTCGAAGCCCAACAATTTTTGGACAGTATAAAAAGTATTTCAACCGTTCGAGGCTGTCGAGGCAAATGACAAAAGTCAATCTACACATCAATCGCCAAACATTGGAAATTCGGGAGGCCGCACGCGACTACTCAATAATGTACGAAATATCGATGTGGGGCATCGCCACTCGCCACCGTGTGCGTGGCAGCGTTCACATCCCATACTACTATTATACTAAATTAAAAAAAAGAAACACATACTCATACAATATTCTTAGGCATCTTAATTACATTCATAGTTATCATGTTCTTCGCAGATGCGTTTGCGGTTTCAAGAAAATTGCAGAGAACAAGAAATGAGGTCTCTAATATCACATATATTAGGCGAAATATTAGGTAATAATACTCTGACTCATGCCTATCTCCCTCTCGCCCTGCCTTACAGAGTCGCAATAAAAGACCTAGGTCGAAAAGTACCAAAAGTATGTGTCGATATTCCTACGCACCAAATCGTCTGAGAGAAACCATCCCATCATTTTAGGTCTGTACTGGGTCATGAGTACCACTATGCGACAATATTTCCTTGAGGAATATGCGGTTTGTGTGTGTTCTTCAACAAACATATTTTAGCTATCATTCGGACGCTATTAGGCCAAAGCATTATAACTCAACCATTGGACAAATACAGGGTGGTATTTTAATGTTCAAATGAGTAGATTACAATGTGATCGTATTTCGACGATACATTAAAAGGACACGAGGTGGTCGGTAAAGTTTGTGGTGTGAATGAGGGGGGTAAAGGGGGTTGCCAAATGACACGTTCCTATCAATTATTCAGACAAATTTTCCCGACACATTTGCGTGTAGAAGACAAATAGATGCCCCTCAACGCACCGAACGACGAAATGTTTCTCTATAATTACGACCACTAAAGGACTGCGCTACTATGACCAATAGTATGTAAATGTAGAGTAATAAAAACTTCTATAAAAGAGAATTTTAATCAATTTAGGTACATTTATGTACTAAAGCAATCATTATCAAAATATCACTACTCCAATATCTAGAGTAATTTTCATGTTAAGCAATAGTTTCTCGCGTCTGGAACTAAAACTAATATTTTTATCCCTAGACCATCCCAAAGTTTCTGAGGATCCATTTTTGATCCTCCATTTGCATGTCTAATTAACATTCTTAGCTTTAGTAGTATTTTGCTTTATGACAAAAATAGTATGGTTATCAATATAAGTCGAATCCATTAGTATGGTAAGACGTATAGAACAGTAAAGTGGAGTCAGGGGTGGTTGTGGTGGTAGCGAGGTCCGGTGGACTTCAATTATTCATGGCCAGTATTCTGGTCACGGGGCCGACCGGCCGGCAGCGGTTACAATATTTCGCTGTCAATAACGACCTCCATCAAGGGGTTGACGTAATTAACGCACTAAAAACATGACAGCGATGTAATGGACACTTTCTTTAAATCATTTTTTTTTTATCAAAATGAGGCCATTTATACTGATAGTTATTATGTACACTATAATTGTAGATGGTATAGTTTTCATATATAATATTAAAGTTTCGAACAGATTTTTCGAGGTGCATTAGCAAAGTTTATTAATTAGGTACTGAGTTAGTTACTAACTAAATATTCCTAATTTTCAAGGAAAACAGAACTCAAAAGAATATTTTCTGAACAAAGGAAAACAATAGTTCATTTTTATACAAATCGACCTATTCTGAAGAACACATTTCACCTCTGCATACAAAAAAATATATAGAAAATATTTGTAACCATCATATACGTAACAAGTGTTTATCACTATGTAAAAATATCAACATATCAGACGTAGAACCTTGGCCTCAAAATCTCTACGCAACCTCGTCGGCTCATAATTCGTGTTTACCAGATCTGTTTGAGCTACAAACAGTGCATGCCTATAGCTCTGACAAAATTGATTCTATACATTGAATTGTAATTAACCATTTACAAATTAAATTCCCTTCTCGAGATTAAGTTTTCTTGTATTATTTTAAAAGTAAAAACATTTATTTTTTTGCCTGTTATCGTCTTTGATATCATGTCTCTTAACTTAATGTAACATGCTTGAAAAATAAAGCCAATAAACTAGCATGTGTGAAAATAGTGTATGGTGCATTTCGTTCAGTATTATAAAAAAAAAATAAACTAGATTTCTATAACAGCAGAGCGCTATGCAAGTAGCAGAATTTATTCCTGTCTATAATTACTATTAAATGCATTAATCCGAACTCGATATATTAATTAACGATTATATAAAAACGATAACGACGATATAAGAAAGAATAATCGATTTATTTAATTCAAGAAAACAACGAATTCCACAGTTATATCTACCTCAAAGAACATAGTAAAATAAAAAAAAAATAGAGTATCTGTTTTATAATAAACACGGCCATGACCCAGGAGTGGGCAGAGATGTATTTAGCTGACTATATTTATCTCACTATTGGACACAGGTCTTTTTAAAAAATAAAGCGTAGTTACCTCACGATACTAATGAGCTATATGTATTTAATCATAAATTCCTGCACGTGTTGTCTTGAATTAGCAAAATAATCAACACTATACGTCATTAATTTATTTCAGAACCAGGAAAAATAATACGACTTAAATTCCGCACTAGATATGACTGACTAGACACCACAACAAATTTCAAATGTTTATGTTAATTACCGCAAATTTTTGACATTTTACGTCGCCATCAAAATTTAATTTCTGTTTATAATGTTTCCTTTCGATGAATAATGAATTTGCGACATATGAAAACAAAGTTGCTCTACATATTTACAATACACTATTATAATACAATATAATATGAATTCATGATAATTGAAATTAAAAATTAGCGTAATTATCCACAATATTTTACTTTTATTTAAAGGTAATGTAAAAATATTGCAAAATTAAATAAAGTATCAGAATTCAAATTATATTTAAGTAAAAAAATAAACAAACAACTTTTAAAAGTAATATCATAATTCGGAGAGAGACAAACATAATTAATCAAAATGATGATTATTCAAGGTCAAGTCAGACACGAAATTCGTACGTAAGACATACGTATGGACAATTCCTAAAATATCCGGGTTTTATACGTAATCATCGACGTATATCGTTATACGTTGTACCAGGCGCACAGAATCTTATCACAAACCGGAATTTTGCGACTGTGTGCGAAATGTATACACATACTATATGTGATAAGTAATATCGTGGATTGGCACCGCCCCCGTAAACATCACAAAATGATTCAGCACGGTGCGGTAGGTATACAAGCGCTCGGACTTGGTTTTTGTTTCTTAGTAAAAAAAAACAAGATCGTTATAAGGGTTCCTTACAAAAATTTAATTTAAACAATGACATCATTAGTTCATTCATTCAGTTATAGTCAGTCAGGTAATTTGCTATAATTTAATAGAATATATAAATTGGAGTATATTTTTATCATAAATTACATAATATGTATATCTCGCGATTTAAATATACGGAACTGAACCCTAATGATACTGTTTGTTTTGTATATTTTAGATATATACTTTACAATACCTACAGTTTGTGGCTGCTTCGCGAATTATCTCCACATAATTTATGTTATCCTAGTAACAAGAGAGTTAACAAATTTCAAGGGTTAAGAATAAATTCGCAAACTTTGTTGAACTTTTAAATTAGCAATTTCCTTTCTAAACAGGCACACAAGAACTTTTGGGAAACATTTTTAAGCAGTCAGATTGATTTCAAGTAATCACGTAACTCTATCAGAAACTCAGCAGTTTATTTCAATTATTACGGTGAAAGAATAAAAACTGCAGTAAGCAAAACTGTTATTTAATTCGTACAATTAACAGTTAACGGTTAAAGAATAGTTACAATTAAGACGCAAGTTAATGAGAAAACAAGGTTTAAAGAACCAGTTATTAAACGGTACAACAATATTTTTTTCGCAATGTTTTCATTGAAACCTCCTAAGTAGTCATTATCTCCTGGTACAATTGTGCGAAATTGACGTAACCATCCGCCCACAACAAAGAGTTTTTTTTTGCAAGAGCACGTGCCAACTTGCAAAACATTCGTCATTGTCTGTCATCATACGGTGGCTGCACAATAAAAGTGGACGATGCAAACAACGACGGCGCATTTTTTATAGGTCGGGGATACCCTCTCGTTCGACAGTGTTGAATAACTGTGCGAATTACTGAGCGAAAAGGTCTTTGTACTCTACTTTAAATGTGTGATTGTATGATTACACGTGATACGTTTGCATGTGTGTGTAGACATGACTTGACTATTACTTCGCTGTTCTTTACACTAGTTAGGCGAATTTTATTTATGGAACTTATGGTTGATTGAATTCAGCAAACTAATGTGCAGTATCAGTATACTGTTATCATAAAATAGTAACGTTATCAAGACGTACGCACTCTATCAGCGCGAACGCATCGTGCGTGCGCATTGCATTTCGCGCGATACGCACTCCGCCTAGTCGCACGTTTTCAATACTGTTGCGTAGAAAAAGATTACTTTCGCAAACGAATTATTTGTATATAGAATTCACAATACGTGATATTCATTGTGAAATACAGTAATATGCGTTACGCACTTTTGTAATGATGAAAATAGTAAACTTACTGTTCCTAGGTTGCACAGATTTATTGCAGAACCCTAACGCATAATTTAATACACATGTAGCCACAATGTGACTATAACCTATTGAAATTTTACAGATCAAAATTACCATTTTACATTTTCATAAACATACAAATGATTTTAGGGTAACTTTTCACTTATAATCAAAAAATTATGTTTTTTACAGTGCAATACTGTTAACGAGTTGTTAAGTTCAATAGGCCTTATGTACTTTATATTTATTCTGGTAAAATCTTAACTATTTTAACAGGAAAACATCAAGACGTCATATTGCAATAATTTTATAATTAAAATACAATAATACTACACGTTACTGATACAGTGCGTGCAAAAGTGGCAATATTTCGAAATCTTTATCTGTTCCTCACGTATGTATTTTATTATAATAATAATATTGTTCTGCAATATGCCTACGGCTCTTCGATGTACGTTAATATTGTACTGTGGATTGTAGCTAGAGATAATGTTATCGGTACGGAGAAACTTTTGCAGGCAGATAGTGCACGATAACGAAATGACAAATTGCAATATCGCCGACGACACAACACACCAAAAATGCAATATCAGATAACTAGTAAATTACAGTCGTTAAAAGGTTTTTGCGACGTCAATAAACACGATGTTTTTGTTTTTCTGTTGTCCTGGTGACAGTCAATAATTTCTGTGATAATTAAAACCAGTGGCTTAGCAGTTACTTTAACCATCTTTGTCTTGGGTTCAAAATAGACATGGATAATTTTTAATATGTATTAAAAATAGACATTAAATGATTGAACTTCTAATCAAAATAAGTTTGATCACATTTTATAAACCATTAAATATTAATAACTTCATTGTTCTTTATCTTACTATTTACTAATTATTACTAATATCACAAATGTGGATGGATGGATATTTGTTGGTATGTAACTCTTAAACGGCTTCTGGGATCGAGATGAAATTTGGCACTAAAATAGATTAATTTCTGTAACGCATAGGCTACTATATTTTTTTGTATTCCCCGCAGACGAAGTTGCGAGCAAAAGGTAGCATAATATAACATTATTTTCTACGCCTTTTATAAGTTGTGTCACGTTTATAAGACGTAAATCCTAAAAAGAATCAAATCGCATTTAGCAACGAAATAGTCATGTACGATCTTTTTTTGACATAAAAATGTGAAAAGGGGTTTACATTAAGCCTTTTGATGCGGGTCGAATTGGACTCGGACAGGAAGAGATATTCGCTTAGTTTGTTTTTTGCTGTTATTTAGATAATAAAACTGTCGATATATTTTCGAAATAATGATATTTAGTGGCGATGTTCCATGTATGTTTTGTGAATGTAAAAAGATCATACTAAACATTATATTAACGATAAATCCAGCGAATACGAAGTTAGTAAACATTTATTTTATGATTCAGCATTAAGAACATGCTAAAACACCAATCCCAATTGACAAATGATTACTTAATAAGTTGCAGTTGTAGATTTCCTTTTAGATCTCTTATTACATATCGTGTCTTTTAATCATTGCATTGCTGCAAAGTAGCTAAATAATATATTCAAATAATCCTACAGTATTTTTCTTTTGGGTATTTAGTGCTGCTGGTTAATTTAAAAAAAAACTGCAAACAAAAAACGATCACAACTTTTTGAAGAATATTTATAATATCAAATGACATTATTATTCATTGGTAATTATTTGGTACGGTTGTACTTTGTCTATTTGTACCAAAACAACCCTAATATTTTCCCTAACCGGCCGCCACTCTATGAAGCGGAGCGATTATAATAAAAATACAATTTTTAGCCACAGCCCCATGTCAACATTGCCAAGGGGTGCTTGCAAATAAAGCGCTTACAAAACACATTCATAACAATTTCGATACCACATATGTTGGACATTACCGCGCAATATTGTCAAATTCGGGTCCATCGGATCTCTATTAAATTTGGTTTACGATGCTTTTACTCTTAAATAAACAGATGAATACGCTCAATAAGAAAATTCAATGTATTTTTATGGAAGTTAACATTTAGTTTTCCGCGCCAAAATCAGACAGGAGAAAAACTCATACAATCAACGAAAACGAATAATCGAAAAAAGTAGTAGATATTCTTATTTAATTTACTTTTCCAAGTATTGTATTTAGAAGTGGTCGAAAATAACTAACGTTTTCCGGTCGATCAAGTTTATTAACGTAATAATTATACACTGCATAATTAAAAAATGTAAAACTGCAAAAATAATAATATGTACAGCGGTAAAGCGGTCGAGTGAATACGTTCATAATATAGGTTTAACATTACTCATCTTTATGGTGTCGTATAAAGTTGACCAGTTTTTGCGATTGATACGTGTAATTATAGTTTGACGGTCGCATATCGTACCGGGATCTAGCCCTCGGTGGCGATATGCACGCGCGACGGAAATAACCGACATGACCATCAGGTATTGATTTTTTTTACAATTACAAAGGTATAAAGGCTGGTGGTCAACATATTTGCAAATGTTTTTTTAATTTTTCCCTATTTCTCTGTATCTATATTTATTTTCAAGAAGACAACTGGCATTGTACTCCAAAAAATTGGCATAGCATTCATTGAAGTGGTCGGGGTTCTCGTATGTCGTACTTGAGATTAATAAACCTATATATTTAGCCTTCTTTAGTGTATTTTTTTCCACTTAGTGACCTAATTTTTTTTAAATAACTTCATGATTACCACTGTATGATATTTTCAAACGTATGTTTATTACTCTTAAAGGTATAATAAAACGGATTGTTTCTATACGATCTAAATGTGTGATTTGTTGATATTAATATTTGACTTATCATATCAGGTCAAGTAATATGTATGGCAACGATATAAGAAATGTTTCTTAACCAGAGTAGATATTCGAATAAATGGAAAGTTTATACGGTGTTTTCGAGGTGGACTTGTAAATGGCAGTTTCGTGCAGAGTTACGAAAGTGGTTTTTTAAGTTTTTGGCGACAGTCACATAAATTAGTGGAACGTTTTATCTCTCATTAGCGATGGGCGTGACGAAAACTTGCTGCCACTTTGTACACTACATTTTTACTGAAGGATGTTTACGAAATCGCATTCAATACTATTTAAAAAGATGTAGTCACATTTGATATGCGTTGAAGTATTTAAAAGTTTTTCTATAGCTATTTCAAGTTATTACCAAACTAAAATAAATTTCTTAATTCATAAAAAAATATGACAAGTCTAAAAATTAGTTCGCAATTATTTGTCATTATTTGGTTTCACTATGACGTAGGACAAAAGAGTTTTTTCGTGCATTGCTATTATTATAATAAATCGTAACTTACTTTTAGTTTGGAAATAAAATAATATTCTAATTAAAATGTTATAAAAGAATAAGCGACTAACTACTCTTAAGATGACAGAAAAATTACAACAAACGCTCTTAAAGTTTTTCCAATTGATTTACCTACTTATTAATATATTATAGTAAAGTTTCAATCCATAACAAAATGCAAAAATAATATGGCCTTTTAAATAAATGTAGAACTAATAACAATTTAAATGTATTCCGAATCGAATACATACCAAACTCAGAAAAAAATATTCGACGATTACGTTTTCTACTTTCCAATGGCTTTTAAAAGTATCGTATCAGTGCAACGACCAGCGTGCAACGGTGGGCGATCTCGCGCTAGCAGATCGAGTCCGTCCAAGGACGTCCACTCCGGCGCAACAGAGAAATATCAATTACAACCTTATCACATACACTAAAGCTCTATTTTTAAACGTCATACGTCGATAATAATTCCGGTAAGAAAAATGATCCTGTATAAAAAAGTAAAAAAGTCGAGAGCTTGCGGTTGTTTTATTTTGTGGAGCTTCGGTGGAAAGCAAGATGGCCGACTGAGGAGCGAATTATTGTGAACATACTTTGTGTCACATGCATATGACTATGTTAATAAGATTATAGGGTAAATACCTAAATGAATGATTTTTAAAAATGAATCTCAACGATCATGCTTAAGTCATATGTAAAAAAATATACATGGTTCTGTAAGATTATGTTATAAAAAAATATATTTGCAAATTAGTTGAAGCGCCTTTATGTCTGCAAGGCAGGTGTTTTTCGTTATTTTGACAACATTATTTAAAAGGGCCGCCCTTTTTTAATTTAATAGTAGTTTCTTTTTTCTACATCGAGCCTCTTGACTTGACCCATTTTGGAACGCCGCGCGGCCGCTACAAACTGATATTATCTTTACCAAATTTTGATATAGTGGTTATGACTGCTGACATTGTATTATAAATAATGTTTTTCTTACGTTACCATGTCATTTTTTACCATAAATATATATATCTTTTTTTAATATACAATGACAAAAAAACCTTCAGTCAAAAAATTAAATCGAACAAATAATAACATTAATTAATTTTTAAATAACACGTTTGTTCTACAAGTAAATATATAATCAGAGATATCTTTAGTCGGTTTTACAAATAGAAAAAAGCAATCAACACGACGAAATTCTACAACTTCGATAAAAGTTATCAGTAAGTCGTCGTTCGGAAATCCGAGGTCTTGAAATTTAGAGGCTGACTAGTCTGTCACTCGGCCACCTTGTTATAAATGTATTTAATTTAATAAAGTAATATTCTCACCACACAACCAATCAAAATGTAAAAAAACTGTTTGGAACCATGCAAAAGCCGTCATAGAGTCTGTAAATGCAATTACGCTCTATATTAATAACTACATAAAAGAATGTATTAAGGGCGTTAGTATGTAGTAGCAAAGGTCGTTTCTAGCAGATCGGACAATCGCAGGAAAGAGTGCATTGTTTCACAGCGCGGTGTCCGGGGAGTTTCGCTACAATGAGCCGCATCCGGACGCTCCTGCCGCGCCTGCCGGCCGCTATCACCCACACACCATTTTACTTGTATTTAGTTAATTCAAACTTTTATAAGGGTGAACTTCATGCTAGTAATAATAATAGGGAACCGTCAGACCGCCTTTAGGTTGATGAGATATTTTTGATCTTGACAAAATTATAGTATATGCGCCACAAAAAAAATATAATTGAACAATCCGAATTTAAATTAACTTCTTTTCTTCCATCGTTCTTTTCATAAATATCGAACTATTTCGATTAATATAATTTGCATAAATCATAATTAATTTCTCTCCAAAAGAACATCTTCACTCTAGTAGGAAGAAGTAGGTAGATGTTTGATTGCAAAAAAGGATGTAATGAAGTAGAGAAAGAAAGATATAAATTACAAACGAATAAGGCAATTAATACAGAATAACAGAGAGGGTTAGTTTCATTTGCCAAGTCAGAGTTCTATCTCTGTGTGAATCATTTAATTGTCTCTCAACAGTTAATATAAGGGATTAAGGGGTTTTGATCACCCTAGATATAATACAATATAATAAATTCAAAGAGGGCGCGTGGCAGGATGCTGGTGACAAATGCCGAGGCTGCGGCTCGCCGTGAAATTATAATTATCTATTTATCCCAGCCAACCCTTCTCTAATTATGCAAAGTTAATGTATTAATTGCCATTGCCAACAATACGCAGAGAATGTAATGCTATTAACAGTGTATATTTAAAAATTATAATTTTATCAAGTCGTTTTACACTCAAAATGAAAATCAAAATATCGTACACTCTTTACTTATATTGTAAAATCAGGTAAGCAATTCATTAGTTTCCAAAAATTATTTATTAACTAACTTTTTCAGGAATTGGTTACCTACATGTGGAACACACAGCCGGACACTGAGAAATTTTTGTATAGGATTAATGCATTATCTGTTACAATTTGTCATTTATTTTGATATTGTCAAATACTATAAAGTGTTTGCTTGCATTTATTTTAAAATGGTAAATAAATATTTAAATTTTATTCCGCATTCTATATTACGACATCTATAAAATATTATACGACATATAAAACTTTTGATTCTTTTTAGCACTTGTGGTATTTTGTAGTTTTATTGCACATAAAATATACAAAGAATAATGGTATAAGAAAATCAATGATCGTTGGATTTATTAAGGAAGGGTTTATATGTTATATTAACAGACAATCTAAAAGAGGGTAATTTGTGCATAGAGCATTGTCGGTCCCTAGCATTCGCTTCATCAGTCGCGTCAATTTCGGATCGTCAACGAGCCACCATGCGGGATCGCATTATTGCTTTTTTATTAGCTTTTTTCCCTCATCCCCCGCTACGTTCGCTGTTTTTGCTGCGCGTGCGCCGTGGGATAGGTCGCGACATCGCTGCTTATGCTGGTATTAGCATAATACGCTTTATGCATCGCTTAACCCCATTGTTCACCAATTGTCGCCGAAATTACAATAAATGTGAATTGCAAATACGTTCACTTCCTCGCCAGAGTTTGTTATACTTGTCGATAAAAGGCAATAAACCTGCGAATTTCGATACCACTTGTAATTATACGGCGATGTCGGAGGTCATAGCTGTTAGTTGTATTTAACAAAGGCGCATTTGCATCAGTGTTTCGAGGCCAATAACCAAATAGTCGACCGATTTTAACGGTCGTGTGGTTGACCGCTGATTGTTAAAACGATTGATAAAATCAACTACAACTGATAAATAAAGACGATTTGCAATTATAAACTTTGTTTTAGTGAAAATTGTTTCGATTTGTCTAGGTTTGAAATGGAAATATTTGTCTGGCAGAAGTTTCAATATAAAAAGATAGAAATCCATACCTGCTAAGTACATCTAGTGATAGAATATTAGCTAACTTTTACCATCGAATAGATTAACAGTGCCGTCGCTATTTGAATAATAATCTAGGCTATAGAACGTTGTTTTGTGGTTTATTTTATATCGTTATTTGTGGGAAGAGAGGAGGGGCATGAGAACGTCATCGATATGCAAACGAATGCGTTGAGTGCACTACAAAATGCATCGCTCAAGTGACGAATAATATTCGTGGCATTTTACTGCCATTGTTTACAGCGCGCTATTTTTAATTCCAATTACATCGTGAGAAATTATTTTGAATATAATAACTCAAATGGAGATTAATTGATTAATCATTCTACAATTTTTTTTAATTTAAATAACAAAAACGCGAGTATCACTATAGTTAAAATATTATTTGCGAATATATCAGATATGTCTGAAATTGTTGCAAAAAGAAGCACTACTTTGTAATATACTAATTTTTAATAACATAATTGTAAATTATTTTTATAAAACCATATTAATGATTGATTTTAAAAATTAAATTCTCACAATTTCCCCTTCAGTTTCATTAATAAAGTGCCAATCCTTTTATGTCGTGTACATTTTATTCAATGAAGATTGACTTATGAAATATAACTGAATTTGAAAGTGAACACATTTTGGTGGTAAATTATCGCGCATCATCTTTTTCTGCAATTAACTATCACGATGTTACATGAATTAAAAAAAATATATTTAAATACTGAACTACTGATTAATGCAACAGAAATGGGCAACTTGAAAATTCGTCGTTTTTGCTCGATTAGTAATGTTTTTCGGAGATTTTGGAGTCATTAAAATATAAAAATCAATCTGAAACGATTTACATTGTGTAAATTTTTAGAATGAAGCAACAGTACGATAAAAATATTAAATTAGTCGCCTGGTCTATGTGCGTAGTCATGGTGTGTGTGTTGTAAAATAAAATTGGAGTATAGAAGTGAGTATCAACGGAAGCCGGGCCGTGTTCAACAAAAAATATTGCACACAGCTTGATCTATTTTTGAGTGCATTTCGCGCTATTTTGGCGTTCCCTCTGCAGGCAATGTGTCAATGACCCCGTTTCGCGGCGTTTGTTCACGTACTTTTGGAAAGTTTTGGGGCGTTCAATGCACAACCAAATGTTGAGGTATTTTCTTCAGTAGTTTCGTTTTAATTAGTTTAAGTAATCATTTCGCGTAGATCACAATACAGGCGCATTCGTTATTGTTATTCAGTTATGTGGTAAGTATTTTAGTTTTTACTGAGTTGGTGATGCTGAAGTATGGATTCGTGATTAAACTTTTGTGATTAATTAAATAGTCATGTATCATATGACATAGTATTAAAGAGGTAAACAATATTTCCGATGCTTTTAAATTAATATTTTATTTTACACAAATGACACCGATGTCGTAGTAGGATTCAGAAATTTACGAAACTCTTAAACTTTTATCTAATGTAACCGCTAGAGGGCATATTAAGTTGATTTTTATGATAATTAGCAACGCAAACTAACAAAATAGTCGGTATCGATGGCACGACGCGAAGTTCAACGTTAGCATACAAAGGGCCGGGGCGAGGCTACGGCTTTTTATGAGCCGAATTCGGCTTTAATCTACGGTCTCTTACGTGGCGCGCTGGTGTGTGTGAGGCGCGTGTGTCGGCTGCGCGCACGCATTCACGCACACTGGCGCGCGCCCTCCGCGGCGGCGGCGCTGCAATTCGTCGGGACCGCGCCGCGCCTCGGCCCCCGCACGCAATTGCACTGCACTGGGCCGCGGCCGCGCGTCGTGCGTAAAAAGCGCACGCAGGGCCGGGACGCGGGGTACGGAGCGGGGGCGCAGGCGGGGGCGGTGCGCGCGGAGGACCGCGAGCGCCCGCCTGCAACCAGCAGTCACCGCCAGACGCTCGTCAGAGCACGCCGCCCCCGCAGGGCTCATACTGCAAGCCCTTCGCGAAACTAACCCCCGATCGTGTTACGAACTTTTCTATAGTGCCAATGCGAAATTATCACACGTCGTTCCTGCGTTCGCGACGTCTGCCTCGCTTATTTGGATCGTTCATTTAATTTTTGGAAATTAAGGTATGTGTTTTTTATTTTCTTTTTTTTTAATTTAGGTGTTTTTGCATCGTTTACATTTCTCAGCGGAGGAGTTTTAAGGTCGGTTTTGACTTGCGATTTCTTGTTCCGTTTGTTATTATGGGCAAAGGGATTACTCATGCAGAATTTACAAGTTTACATGGGAAGAGGGACGGCATCGTAGCGGCTTTCATCGGTCCCCTATGTTCGATTTACCTGCCGAATAAAAGGTAAAAAGTCAATTTGGCATCAAGGAAGGGCTTTGAGGCGAAATATGTAAATGGGGAAGGGCGGTGCAGTCGGGCAGCGGCAGTGGGCCGCGACGTACGTGTTTAGTGTGTACACACGGCTCAGTGGCGCGGTGCACAGCGCACATTCGCGGAACATCACTCGTACGCAGTGCGCTTCGCAAGTCTCACTCACGTAACATGTATCCAGGCACTACTACATTTGGTGATGTCCTACCAGGTACTATAACAACTAGTTTTGGGTTAATTTTTACTTTGACGAAATGTTATTTTTAACTGAATATTTTTGTTGTGATTTTAATTTCCATTAGAATTAGTATAGGTTAGCAAAAATTCCCAACCATTACTTATTTTGACAATGCAAATATAACTTAGGTCTTTGCATGGTTTATGAAAACATTCACATGGCGAACTCAAACCCACGACCTCATGTTTCGCAGTCCTCACCTCGTACGATTAAACTATTGGCGCTTCAATAGCTATCGTTGTGTTTGCACGTTCGTGAAAACGGTAGTTTATTTGCGAAGTTATTAATTTTTTTAACTTTATGATGCCATCTTAACAAATGTATGGAATTGATTAAATATTATAAAAAATATTAATATTTCACAATCTTCAAATTGGTAACGCTCTGTACTAATAATATTCCTATTGTTGCATTGTCTGATGTGTATTAAAATTTAAACATAAAATGTCTACCATTATCTGGAAATCAGTCTTTAAGATATATTAAGGTCCAAACCTTTGGTTACAGCTCTTACCAATAATAGATCCTAAAGATAGTTTGTAGCGAGTTTGAGAGTGAGTAAAAAAATCGTTTGATTGTCATCAAGCCCTTTGATTAGTTATTGCGAGTGCTTTGCATTATTTAGGTCGGTTTAATTTCAAGCAAATTCATTTAAAGTTAAAAATAGGTACCCAAAAAATTATAAAATGACTCAATATTGATTGCTGATTTGCTCTTAAGCATTGTTTGTATTACTGTATATGTTTAAGTTGCAATTTTTAGTTGTTGCTATTTCCATTTATAAGTGCAGCAATTGTTGTTTTGTAATTATTAAGGTAATAAAAATATGTTATATAAAAACTTAATTTATTGTTCACAGAAGCGCAATTAAGAAAAATGGGCAGCAGTGAAGGGCAACAGACGTTTTGCCTGAAGTGGAACCACCACAAAACTAACCTGGTGGAGATTCTGGAGGCGCTCATTAAAGTCGAGACTTACGTCGACTGCACTCTGGTCGTAGATGACCAGGTCACCTTTAAAGCGCATCGAGTTGTGTTAGCAGCCAACTCTCCGTACTTTCAGTCCATTCTGGCTGATGTGCCCATGGACCATTGCAGCATCCTCTTCCCAGGCGTCAAGGATTTCGAGATGCGCGCCCTCCTCGAGTACATGTACACGGGCGAAGTCAACGTGACTCAGGCGCATATACCGAGAATTATGAAGGTGGCGGAGGAGCTTGAGGTTAAGGGGCTGTTTGACATGACTGAGTTGCGCCGTCGGCCGGGCAGCAGCGAGCGCACGCCGGCCGCCTCCCCGCCTAGAGTAGTACCAGCCGCGCCTTCTAGTGTTTCACCTCCCGTCCCCGTCCCTGTGCCTAATTGTCGTTGGCCGCCTCCACCAACCGCGCCAGTGCTGTCCGCCGCCTACGAATCCCCCGATATGAACCCTCTGAAGCGAAAGAAACTATCCAGCATGTTAGCCACTCGAGACACGCCGATTTTGCGCAACGTCTTGGCTCAGACCACCCCCGTGGACTCATCTCAGCCGATGTCCCTAGTCTGCCATCCTCTGAATCAGCACGCACCTCCTCGCCTTCACTCTAACGGATCCGCTCACGAAACTGACCGTCCCCCCAGTCCCCAGCGCCCTTTCGATTACCGTCCTCGCAGACTGTCCTCTAGAGCCTCCTCTCCCCACTACAACAGATCCGATCGCTCCGAAGACGCTCATTCGCCTTACACGGAACGTTCTTTCGAAGAAGAAAATTCACGTAATTTCCACTCATCACCTCCGCCCCCGAATTTCCAACAAGACGTAAGAGCAGGTCTAGCACCCTACGTGCCGCCGCAACAGAAACCGGAATGGAAGCGATACAAGCAGTACACGAGATCCGATATAATGTCTGCAATCGAATGCGTGAGGAACGGGATGAGTGCGTTGCAAGCGTCGAGAAAATATGGAGTTCCCTCACGCACTTTATATGACAAAGTTAAGAAACTCGGTATTACAACGAGCCGACCTATGAGCCGAGGCGTAAAGAGGGAATCGAACGGAGCCGCCTTCCCTTACGGTCTGAGCGGCACGGGAGGCAACGAAGAAGGTTCACCAACCACGCCACTCCTGGATCCATCTTTCTTGCAACAAGCATTGGAAGGCGCCACGAGAGACGGCGGGCGAGAGGCACTGCACGCCATGGCTCTGGCCGCGGCGGCACACGCTGCTCTTGCGCCCCGCACACCGCCTCGCTCCGCGCCGCACTCGCCACGCACGCCACCGCCTGACGACGACCATGTCGAAGACCTCTCGGTTACACGACGCAGAGATGCTGATCCCCCGGCCGGGGTCATCGTACCGCCGCGTAATTTTGCGCTCGACTGTAGCAGCGAAAGAGATTGAATTGCCGCTACAGTCGTTTGCGAATATTTTAAAAGACTGACTTAGGCGTACAAAGTTAGAGTAAGCACCGACCGCTAGGCTGCCGCCGGGCGCTCCGGCCGGGCGATTGCAATGGGCCCCGCGGCCACTTATATTCTACCTCTCTTCTTCTCTATTTATTTCTAAACGTCACCGAAGCCGTCGACGAAATAAAATTTCCGTCAGACGGCGTGGCGTATCTTTTGTGATTTTTGTTTGTTTATTTTCTTCTCTTTTGGTTTTTTTTATGTTTTATAACATTTACGTCTTTGTTAATGGGTTAGCAAATAGGTTAGCTTTAATTAGCGAGTAAGTTTGTCATAATCGAGGCTAGGACCGGGAAGGGCGCGGTGAGGCGGGCCGCGCCGGCCGCGCCGAGACGCCTTGCTGGCCCGACCGACGTGTTATCGTGCAATTGTTGTCCGCGACTGTGATGTTTATAGACTGAAACGCCGCCATTACCTCACGTTCGCTGCAGATTAGCTCTAGTCGGAGCACCGCGCGGTGCCGCCGCGACGTCCCTGCGGCATCGCAACGCACCGTGTCGCGTGCGCGCTCATACAACTACAACAAGCGACGTATTTGTAATACCTACCTAATAATTCCTAACGTTGTGGTTTTAAGATTAATAGTAATTGTTTGCGATTTGCCATAATTGTTCATTGTTGATGCCTAGATGTATTCACGTTGTCGTCGATTGATTTGCACTCGCACGAACTTTCTTATTAGAGTTAGCGTGTTTAATCACTAAGTAGGTGTGGATGCTCAATATTTTAACATAATTTAAACGACTAATAATTTTAATGAAAAGATAAATTGATAATATTCACTCATGAAAACCTTAATACGTAATAATTAATTATAAAAATTTTATGCAATCTATATCCTAAAATTGTAAAAAATATGCACATCTCCAACCTATATTTTGCAGAACTATGCTTATATTTTATTTTGAAATTATGTTATAACTGCTATAAAATAAATTTACATTTATGTTAATCATTTGATAATATTTAAG
Organism: Papilio xuthus; assembly: GCF_000836235.2. NCBI lineage: Eukaryota > Metazoa > Arthropoda > Insecta > Lepidoptera > Papilionidae > Papilio > Papilio xuthus. The sequence goes on along the minus strand of NW_013532534.1, from coordinate 1,581,287 downwards.
TTAATTGTATTATAATATTCTTACTTATTATTTTGGTAATTAATTGGAAGACTGATTTGTTACTGTAGTCTAGTTTGAAAATGCCATAGATACGAGTTAGTATATACGTATGTTGTATATTTAAGTTGCTAAACAGCGGAGACCGTGCCTTCGTTTAGATACGTGTTATGGACATTCCAAAAGATGCACTGTACTCCTTTTAAATATATAAAATCTAGTAAGAACGAGTACAAGCCTCCTGTAGGAAAGTACATCACATGTATTCGATACAAATGAATGAATTTTGTTACGCTCATGTTTGTTCAGTCATAATATACCTCAATGTTTTGTTAACTAACTCAGATGTTATGTGATTTTTAATACCTATTTTGTGCCTATAGATATATTATTAAGTACGATGTTATGCACTTGGAGTTCATCATTTTAGTTGTGAATGCAAAATTATCTTATGTATTTGTAAGTAGTTGGCTATGTATGTTTACAATTAGTTAAAATTAAAGCGAGTTTGTTTATCTCGTAACTACATATTATAATAAGAACTCTATATTTACAGATAATATAATGTTACATATATAAATTAAACGTTTAATATCTTATAAGTTGTTTTAATTCCCGTAATTTTAGTCACAGACTCTAATTGGAGTAACTTGCAATATTTTATCAATAGCCCTTACTAATACTTTTATGACGATGAATATTCTAATATGACGTTCCACAAAAAAATCTCTTCAAAATCAATTTTGGTTTTGGCTATTGTTTAGAAAAGCGGAGTTATAAATATACTTGTGAAATTGGGTAATTTTCCAAGAGATTTAGCTGTAAGTCAACAAAAATTCGACATTTTTTCTCTGTGAGAAAATTTATAACAAGTGATATTTAATGAAAATGGACTCTGTGTGTCGATTAAATTGTACAGAATGTGTTGAATAAGAAATATAGTATGATACAATAAAAAAGTAGATACATTTGCATCTGTAAAAACTAACATAAATATGAGTATTAGTTTGCAATTGCAATTTACTGCCATCTAGTAAACATAATTTAAACGAATAATTAGACGAAAAAAAAATTGCATTTTTTGCGGAGCCATTGATATTAGATAAGAAATATGAATAACGACAGCATTCCATTGGTAATTTCTATTAATAATTTGAGTTAAATTCAAAAAATATAAACTAGATTCCGAATATGTGAATGTAATTGTATATTAATTTGATTGTCGAAGAGTAAGTTTGCTAGTAAACAATGACCAGGCGCCGACTTTGAACATGTGCAAGAGTATAATGTAGTTCCGTTGCAAAAAAATAATTGTACGATTTGTTTCGAATAATTCGAATAAAAAATATGGACAATAAACAAACTATATGAAGTGGTCGAAAGTGCAACGGCCGCTGTAGAAAGTGACATCAACCTTGTATAGCTACCTATTTACTTAAGTTAAAACAGAATAGATATTTTTAGTGAGAGTTTTTGTATGAGTTTAATTTTTAAAGGAGGCGTTAGTTAATTATCTAAACTTTTTTACCATATATACATGTACCTTACACTATTGAAACATTTATTGCCCGAGATTGTTTATATACAAAAACAACATTAGTATCTAGGTGTAATTTTAGTTTGCTGAAAATTTTCAAATTGCTTTTAAAAAATAGAAATATAAGGTACATACCATTTTTACTACAACATAAAGGTGTACGGGACTACTTTTCTATTTCTGTAAGGTTTAAACTATCACAACTCTTTTACACAGACACGGCAATCAAAGTTATAAACAACAACACTCTTAAATTATTAAGTAAAAAAAAGAAACACAAAATAAATTTTTATTTCCAGTACGATATCGAAACGAAATACGAAATTGGATCACTTCACACTCACTTTTGACGGATTTAAATAAGAGCCATCTATAATAAATTTATAGCACTAACTATTGGCTCGATCAAATTAAAACAAGACTTGTGAAAGCATAAAATATCGAACTTTAAGAAAAAAATATAAGTTTAAAGTAATAATCCAAGTTCTTTTAGCAGAATATAATCTGTTGACTAAATAAAAATATTTTGTTATCGGTATTTGGCATAGTATTTCTTCATATTTTGCTAAAATGTCGAATCAGTAAAGTGAATCATGAATGAGCCTATTTTAGACGTAGAATCACACCACTTTAACCTTGCATCTGATTGGCGAATTCAGTTCTGTCAAAATATCCCAAACGTAAACAAGGTGCGAAATTATAATTTTTTGGAATGTTGCGATAAATACGATAGTAAATTAATTTAGTTTTGAAAAATTAATCAAAATGGACCAGGAACTACTTCTTACTAACGATGTCTTCAATGCAGACGATATCACTGAATTAGAGGGTAAATAATTTTCATAGTTACTACAATTTCTTTTGAATTACTGAATATGATGTAACTATTGCATGTTTTCAGATTTCCTTAATGGATACGACGGGGATTTTATGTCTAAATTAGAAGAAGAATTATCATTAGTCGATAATAATAGCCCGAGTTTAGATTGGTGTGTTGATAGTGCAAAAATTGAAACTAAACCACAGCAATCTCCACAACCTAAACATAATGGAAATCCATTAGTTTCTCAATACTCACAAACTAGTAAACCGGCACATAATGTGTCACAACCAAAGAGTAGTCCGGTATTGGGTGTATATAGTAGGGATGAAGGATATAATTTGCAACCAGCTAAAAATTCAGCACCTTTGCCTGATGTGACCCAACATAGCCAAGCAAAAATCACTCCACAGCAACCAATGGTTATTCAACAAGTTGTTCAAAGCCCGGTATATGTGAATATTACAAGAGCAAATTTACAACAATTTGCCGATGGCAGAACATCATTTGTTCCTATTGATGGAAGTACACAATTAACTCAAGCAAGTAAAACAAATCAACCTAATCAACCACTTTTGATACCAAGTAATGCAAAAACTGTGACACCATTTATTCTAAACACTCAAGATGCAAACTACTCTCCAGTTATTTTAAGATCTAATATTATTAACCCAGAAACACAAACACTGATGTACACAAGTGAACCAATACAAGGTAATCCTCCTTTAATTATTGTAGACCTTTAAGAATTGTAGCTGTTGCCCTCCACTCTGTCCATGCAAAGTTAAAAAAACTTACTTGTTATGTATCCATTGTGTTCTTCCAGATTAAGTTCTACATCTATGCCAAATTTTGGCGAGATCCATGCAGACTTCAGTTCTGGAGATACCTTGTAACAAATATCCATTCATCCAAATATTCACATTTATAATATTTTTAAGATTGGAAATATAAGTAGCTGATACTCAAAAGTCAACTTAGCTTAAAAATATTTTTTTTGTTTATATATCCAAAAAATATTATTATTCGAGAGAGGTGAGGAACCCACAAAATATAATTTTTGTGGGTCTCTTGCCCTTTGAAAGATTTTAATTTGTCACTCTGTAGTTTCCCAGGTATAGTCATTGTAATTTTAAATCCTTTTGGTGCACAAATGAAAGTAACATTTGTCTTATTTTAGCTACAACTCAAAGCATTTTAACCAATACGAATTCCACCACTGAGAGTAGACCAATACATACATTCTTTGCAAGTAATAACGCTCCAACAGTTCTGACTGGCATCCCTGTAGTTCTTGATGGAGATAAGATTGCCTTGAACCAAGCAAACTTGGGTGTGCCGAAAGTGAAAGAGGTTAAGCGGAGTGCTCATAATGCTATTGAAAGGAGATACAGAACTAGTATTAATGATAGAATAGTTGAATTGAAGAATATGCTTGTTGGAGAAGATGCAAAGGTAAAGTTTAATTAAGTAAAATTATAATTATAAAAGAATGTTGGTAGCTCAGGGGTTAAGCACTTGACTTGCAAGCTGCAGGTCTTGGGTTCAAATCCCGCCATTTAACAATGTGTTTTTAGATTTCCGGTTTACATATGTATATTTATCCAATGTTTTTACGGTGAAGGAAAACATCGTGATGAAACCTGCACATATCTGGGATGAAATTATGTGTGAAGTAAACCAACCTGCACTGGGCAAGCTTGGTTGACTATGACCTAAACACCCCCAGCTTAGGGTAAGCTCCGAGCCCCTTGGTGGAGACTTATAGTGAGCTGATGATGATGATTATAATCATAAAATTATGGCAACTTTTGTTTGCCTGAATGGCTATGGAATTAAGAGGTGTTTCACTAGCTAAAACAGGCTACGCACTTAATGTGCAATAAATGTTTTGACAGGACATCTTAAAAAGAAGTTTTTTGTTTTAGCTAAACAAATCTGCAATATTAAGAAAAACAATAGAATACATCAAGTACTTACAAAATCAGAATACAAGATTGAAATCAGAGAATGCAGCGTTAAAGTTGGCTTGTCAAAAGTCTGGTGTGAAGGAACCAGTTTTCGAAGGAGCGTACACTCCACCACACAGCGATGTTTCTTCACCATACCAGTCACCGCATTCACTTGACAGTGATTCACCATCTTCACCGGAATTCAAGGTAATTTATGTATTTGTTTTTTTTATTTTGATATGGAGCTTCACTCCATGGCTTGTTTTTTCATTAGTTCATTCCAAATTTTTTGAGTAATTTTCAAGAAATTAATTTAATATTTGTACTATGCTATTACTTACTATTTTGTTTATAACGATTTTCAGGTTGAAGATAAATATTCCAAAGTGGTTATCGGAATGGGTGACCACTCTAGGTTAGCACTCTGTGCGTTTATGGTTGGTTTGATTGCTTTCAATCCATTCAGTGCCTTCTTCGGAGCGTTCATGTTTGAATCAACATCAACTGTTTATTCAACGAGAATAGATCAGAGAAGAATATTGTCAGAAGAGAACTTTGGTAAGTTGTTGAACTTTTTTAAAATGACAGAATCTTGTCTAGTGCCAAGGAACTTGCTGGTTTACTGGCAATTCTGTGTTAATTAATATTATTTTAACATTACAAATGCAAATGTTTGGATCAATGGTTGGATGTTTGTATTTAGAATGGCTGTAGGGATCTTGCTGAAATTGGGTAGAGATGTAAAACATTGTCTGGAAGAACACATAGGCAAAAAGTTTTTTTTTTCCGGACGGAGTTGCAAGCAATCAAAAGATGAAAGCAAAAGTTAATTTAACTTATTGCTTACATATAAAATGAAAAAAGACACTTCTAACATTTAATATAGTAACTGGATGTGACAATTCCTATTTTTACATTTTTTTATTTATAATTTTACAGGTTCAGTTGGAATGCCTTGGGGTTCATGGTTCTTCAACAACTTCTTTATATATTTACTGAACTTTGCGGTGCTTGCCTTGTGTCTTATAAAGTTATTGGTATATGGAGATTCTGTTCCGAAATCACAATCTAAAGAAGCAGGCCTGTTTTACAATCACAAACATCAAGCTGATAATTATTTGAAGAAGGTAAGAAACAATGATATATCTTTGTACCCTTATATTTTTGTCTTACTTATTCAAAGGCTTTTAGTGTTTATTTTGAAAGATATACAGACTTACAAAACTCTTTTAAGTTTCTTCTAAGTTTAAAGTCGGTATTAAGGTACTGTATATAAAACAATACTATTGAAATACTCATATGTAAGTAGAGAAATAAATGAGGATTTACAATATACATGTACTAAAACTGTAATGTACTGTAATGTAAATGTACTAAAAAACGACACATTTAGTTCTAAAATGTTGTCAATTGTCACTGTGCATATTTTAAGGTTGCCCTTTCAAATCATTTGGCTTTATTTCTTTGTTCGTGTTAATAAAATTACATACTCTGAATACATTAAATACACTTACTGTGGGTTTCTGAAACCAAAATATCCATTTAAAACAGAAAATTATCTCTGATTTCATTGATAATGACAGGGATGACGATATGTTTTATTGGGGGATTTCGGTCTCAGAAACCCACATTCAGAAATATATCAAGTTTTCATAAAATTAGGGTGATCTAAGTAACGGTCGGTTGGAGCTGCACCGTGCGCTGAGCGTGTGCGGCAAGAGCGTGCAGGCGGGCGGTGCGGGGCGCGCCGGTCTGTCCGCGCTGGCCGCCGCAGCCCTGCGTCAGATGCTGCAGCGACTGCCCTTCGGTGGCTTCCTCGCCAGGCGGGCGGGAGACTTGTGGACTGATAGGTATCACATATATTTTGATTCTAGAAGGTGACAAACGAGCAACATATTCTATATATATAGCTACTCCTATTCAATAAGCTGAAAATTCCCCGTCCTAACTTTTATTTATTGAAATTGTGGGAAGGGGAAGAAAACTAGAATTGCTCTCCAGTACTCACTAAATTTGGTTTCTGTGTGGTCACTTAATGGTCAAAACGGTGGATTGCTCAAAAGTAATTATTATTTTAGCCCTGCAAGAAGAGCGACTCGACATTGGGCTGCTGAAGTAGCGAGTGTTTCAAACCGGCTGGCGCAGTTAGAGATCTTGTCCAGCCACAAGGGGCGCAGCGAGCGCGTGCTGCTGGCGCTGCAGGCCATCAACCTGGCCGAGGTGACCGGCAACAGACAGCTTATGTCCGACACTTATGTCACCGCCGCTTTGGTGTTCAAAGACTATATGCCCAAGATTGGCAATTGGTTGTGCGGGTAAGCGTTTATTTGTATCTAATATTCTCGAGGCAAAATATTTTTAAAGTTAAACTAGCTATTATTTATAATATTTGGTTTATATTTGTATCAGGTACTACTTGAGGTTGTGCGGCACGTGCTCGCAGGCGAGTGCGCAGGCGCAGGTGCGTCTGCGGTGGGCGGGCAGCGCGCGCGGGCAACGGTTCCTGCGCACGCGCCGCTGGAGCTACGAGCGCGCGCCGCACGCGCCGCACGCGCTACTCTCCCGCCTGCCCAGCCCCGCTGACCCGCTCGCATATGCTATGCGGGTAAGTTAATTGCTTCTTCAATTTTAAAAAAACTGTATAACCTATGAACTCAAAATATTCGTTCTTCCTGAGATTGTCTAAAATCAACAAAGTGTGTTTTTGTTCAATGCTTTCTATATGAGATTGTACATTATGACGTCATAACTTTCATATTGAAAAACAAGGTAATTCGAGAATATTTTACTTAAAACCTGCGAGAGAATTTTTTTTTGTTGAAATTTACCTATTTATTTTAGTAGAAATCTTAGTTTAAACGCATTTTACTATGATGTATTTGCAGGCGTATCACGTGGAGGTGCTACAGAAGAGCCTGCAGATGTTGCTGAGCGCGGACGAGCGCAGCAGCACGCGCGATGTCCTTGATCTCGTCAAACTCATACTGGACGACGTCTCCACTGACTCTCCCCAACACACAGGTCCCTGCACTCATATATTGTCATCCCTTACGTTCTCCTTGAAAAAACAGAAACAATGATATGTGTGTATGCCGAAACATTTGCTATCTCAGTTTTCTGAAAGAGAGTAAAAAGGACAGAAATAGGTACAAGAATTTCGACAGCGTGGTGACAATTCCGAACAACTTACGATAAAATTATATACAGTTTTTCACAATTTTGTAATAAAAATTACATCTCACCTTTGCTAAATTTCACATTGGGGTTGAGTGTATGTATGAGGCGTATATTTTGTCTCAGAGAGTCGATGGCACAGTTGTTAAGTGTTTGATCGGAACGAACCGTAATCTAAAACTTCCAGGTTCAATCCCCGCCATGTATCAATGGGTTTTTTCGATTTTCGAATTTCATATGTACATTGTGATGTAACCTGTACATATCTGCTAAGAAATTCAAAGATATATGTAAAGTCAACCAACACGCACTAAGCTAGCTTGCTTGACTATGGCCTCGTTAAATTAGTTAGGCTCTGAACACCTCGGTGGGGACTGACAACGTATGTTTAGGATTATAAATAGTGTAATGTGTAGGTTGCTGGGATCCGGTTATGGAGTGGTGGGCGAACATAGTGGGAGTGGCGGCGACCTGGTTGCTGGGCGAGGGGGCGCGCGCGGCTGAGCTGGCCGACCGCCTGCATCTGCTACCTGAACCCCTCGCCACATGCGAGGACCCCCTGCCAGGGTAACGTAACTTGTGTCTAGCTAATATAAGCACAAAAATATATTTAACTAACAACTAAAAACTATATTTAATCCTACTCCGCTTATTTTGTTTTTAGAACGATGTTTTGTGTAGGCACTTCGTAATGGAAATTTACAGTGATATTGTGAGACGGTGCTGGATCTTGGTTTTTTTGGGGATTCGATTCTCTTGAGGGTTGATTTCAAATAAGAAAAAAAAGTTACATAATATCTTTTTAATCTAGGGATTACAAATATCTTAGACGAATTATGTACAAATATTATGAATATTTTTTTTAGTATTAAATCAAATTATATACCTCATAATTTCTTCTGATAACTCGATTTTTCTAAAATGTCCGTAATTTCCTCGTACATTTTGGACGGAACAGTCGCGGCGTGTGAACTGTTAATATCTAACGTTGAATATAAAATCACCATCACTCATCATTTTTGTGAACAATCGATTGTCTCATTGGAATTTGAAAATAAAACTTATGATCTAATAATCGCTTAGTAATGCTCATTGTTGAGTGGCGGCGCTTCTCACACACGTTGGACTTAGAATTTCTAGTTCGATATTGTTTTATAAACACTCGCATAGTTTATATCTTTGGTTATTAATAACTATTGTCTTTGGTAGTAATAATAAACAGGTGTGTTCTGCAGGGCGCTGCACGCCGCGTACAAAAGCCGTCGCGCCCTGCTCAGCCTCGCGCACTGCTCCGATGACCGTCTCAGGGAGAGGACTTCGCAAACCAATCTCAAGGTGCGTTTATATTTCATTTATAATTATTATCAAGTAATCAAAGATTTTATAGTTTTTTTACTAAGTCTATTGTTATATTGTTTAACATATGTGATGTGAAATAGTGTGATTTTTTATATTCTGTGGTTAGTTTTTCAATGCCAATAACTTTTATTTTATATTTACTTTTATTATAGAACTGTGTGGTTGTAGACTTTCTATTTGTTTAGTGTTTAATACAACACAAATCCCAGATGATATTGAAGAATGAAAATATGTGTGGTTTTATTATGTTAGCTTATATCAAGATTTTCTTGCTGACGGATGTCCAGCGATCCAGTGGTTTCGATCGATGGACTGGAATAATGTGAACTATGTATAATAAAATCTTAGGTGGTAGTGAATGTGTTAATTTACCCCATAATCTTACTTCGAATATTTGGATAGATGTTTGCTAAAAAGTATCTCCAGAACGGCTGCATGGATCTCGATGAAATTTGGCATAGATGTAGAAGATAGTCTGGAAGAACGTATAAGCTACTAATTAAGTTTTTAATATGCGCGGATAGAGTCGCGTGCGATACTAGTAGTTGTATACGTGAGATTTTTTATTATTTTGTATAGATGTGTGATATTGCTGGAGCCCGATTAGCAGATTCATTGGCGTATTATTGCTGCAGAAAACCAACACAACTTATGATGGTAAGACATACTTTTCTTACTATGCTTTAGCAATTTTATTTAGATTTATATACATTTTAAGATTAACAATTTCATTTATTTTATTTTTTATTTTGATAGTTATGTTTATTTTACAGATATATTATTTTTGACAGATTTTTTTTAGCTTGATTGAAGTTGCTTGATGTGGAAGCTAAGAAGCGGCTCGTTGACTATTGCGGGAGTGCATTGTAGTTGCATTGCACTTGTTACCGTTTTTGTGCAATATTACTACAAGGCAATTCTCGCTTTAGTTGCTTTCATCGTTTTGGTACATTATTTTGCTACAATTTTTATTGATTTTTATTTTTGTATTGCATGTTATTTTGCTTTCATTTGCATTTTCATGTTTTTATCTTTTTTAATATCACCCTTGCTAAACATGGAAATCGTTAGAGAAGAGAGAAGAGCATTAGAGTTGTGGATCCTTTACATGAAACAAAATAAAGATATATGATAAGATATATAAGAAAAAGTATAAAGGATACGATAATTTGACGTAATTATTATTGAAGATACTAATGTTAGTTGTAATTTGAAGACCTTCCTAGGTCTTACAATATTGTTAAAGAATTAAGATCAGAATAGGTAATGAAGTTTGCACTGTTAGTTGATGCAAGTACTATGCTGCGACTGGGTGCTGGAGGTGCGCGCGGCGGTATGGGAGGCGGGGGCGGGGGGCGCGGGCGCGGGGCAGGCCGCTCCTCCCGCGTCGCACGCGCAGCTGCAGGCCTTCCAGAGAGATCTGCACTCGCTCAGGAGGCTGTCGCAGAGTTTACCGGTCAGTTGTCACCTCCTTTTCCATGTATTCCTATAAAATTCGCCTTTGCATCTTTGGTTTCTAAAATGGTTTCAAAAATTACAAAAATGTTGGACAATTAAGAATCGAAATTCTCGTTGCATTCAAAGTGCGACATTATTGGTTCGGTTTTTAATATGTTTGTGTTGGTTTCAACGCGCAGTGGGTGACGTCGCGCGTGTTCCTGCAGTCAGCAGTGTGTCGTATGATGGCGGGCGCTGCGCCGCGTCGTACGCAGCAGCTGCTCGATGGCAGCCTGCGTCCCAGGTTCAATCGCTCCTCCATTATATGCGGAAAAGGTAAACTCATTTGCTTTGTTTGGTTCGGGTGCTAAGCACTTGACTTGCAATCTGCAAGTCTTGGGTTCGAATCTCGCCATGTACCAATGTGTTTTTCGATTTTTGGTTTCCATATATACATTTATCCGATGTTCTTACGGTGAAGGAAAACATCGTGATGCAACTTGCACATCTCTGCGATGAAATTCAAAAATATGTGTGAAGTCCACTAACCCGCACTGGGCCTGCGTGAATGACTATGGTCTAGTCACCCCTAACATAGGATAGGCTCTCGGCCTCTGTGAGGACGTATAGTGCGCTGATAATCTAACTTTGTCTTGCATTTAAAATTAGAAGAATTTGATATACAACTGTACTGTAGAGCGCGCGCTGGAGGGGGGCAGCGGGGAGGGTGAGCGCGCGGTGGCGCTGTACATGGCGTGCAAGCACCTGCCGGCCGGCGTGCTGGCGGCGCCGGGCGAGCGCGCTGGCATGCTGGCCCAGGCAGCCGCCAGTCTGCAGCGCGTCGGACACCGCAGCCGCCTGCCGCACTGCTACCACCTCATGAAGTCCCTCGGCACGCTGCCCGCCGCGCACTGACACAAACATCTAGCACCTGCTTCAAAATATAAATTGAGCTGAACTATTTTTGAATGACAGGCCAGGTTTTTTTATATTCTTGGTCAGGCTGCTACTACGTAATAAACTGTGCCTCTGATTCTACAAGTTTTACAAGTCTTTGACCGCTATTATAATCAGTAAAACTTTTATTATAGAATTAGATAGATGAAACCGATTTGAAAATTTATATTCTGTGATTAATAGGAATAAGTTTAATACATATGTTAAAAGCTTTTGGGGGTTGTAAAATAAATAATATAGCTAGAAATCTATTAATAATTCGCAATAAATACGATTGGCAAAGTAATTAATAAAATATTAAGTGCAATAATAATAAAAGTTTTACTTAGCCCAAAAATCCCATTTCTGTATTAAGCCTTACTTTATAAAAGTAACCTTAGCCTTATTAACCATTGATTTATTTTGACCTACTTGTATGGGTTTGCAACTATAATAAATATTTTTATAAAGGCAGTATAGCAAACTTTTCGCAAAAAAAAAACCTTTTACCACCCCCCTCCCACCACACTATGCTGCTGCACAGTAGAAGTAATGCAATTGTTGAATATATTTTTTAGGTTTTAATTCAGAAGTATCAGTAATATTAGGCAACCGTTTTAATTATTAGTCACAATAAAGTAATATTCTAATATCACTAGTAATTAATGAATGTTATAATTATTTTAAATAAGTGCCTTACAATTGTGAATTGAAATACTTATGATATAATAAATTAAAATAGTTTATGCATTAGATAATTTGTATCCCATATTATTAATGTGTACAATTACTTTGTAAATTACATAATATGTTTAAATATAGATGTAGTCAGAGATTATAGTTTTTAAATACACCTTTAGATTTTATCAACAATAATCATTTAATTGTTTTTATATAACCATAAATAATTTTTCTTGTATTCCCCATTCTTTCATTTCATTTTCTTTTCATTTTCTTGTATTCTTGAATTATCCCCAACGCATGCAATCGCTTTGAAATGGCTTGACGGGTAACTCCTAATTCTGCAGCAAGCTTTTCTTGAGTTTGGCACGAATCCTCATCGAGCAATGCCTCCAATTCAGCGTCTTTGAAGGTTTTGGGTCTTCCTTCACGTGGACGGTCGTCAATATCAAAATCACCGTCTTTGAAGCGACGGAACCAATCACGGCATGTTGTTACGCTTAGAGCATCGTTTCCGTACACTTCTTGAAGCTCTCGATGCGCTTGAGCTGCCGTTTTTTTCGAATGAAAAAAGAAAATCAACACTTCCCGCAAATGACGATTGTTTGGCACGAAATTCGACATTTTTACTTGACCAGAAATATATAATGCGAAAACAAAATCACTCATGTGTCGCAACGGTTTGTTTACCATTTGTCTAAGCTTGGTTCCTGACGTTTTGGATACATATCCAAAACGTCATGAACCAAGACCGCTGTTTGTCAATAGATGACATCATCTATTGACAAACAGCGAGAACTTAGTTGCGCACCTAATATAAAATTTGTATTTATGATGCCTGACGTAATTATAAGCTAATGGAGTTGAAATAAATATTATCTAATCAAAATCATGACTGTAATTTATAAAATAGAATAAGCAGTAATAAAAATAATTTTCTTTAACACAATCTTGTATGATTTTACATTTTGCCACTTCATAAGTAATTTATAGGTCGTAATTTTGATCTGGTGGAAGTGAAATGGAAGAATGAATCCATAGAATCAATTGGCACAACGGGAAACCCCCAGTGCTTTTAAGTTTTTTGATGATTCCACTGTTAACATAGCTTAAAGCACTCGTTGCTAGGCCATAAAAAAACGTGTTAACTGGTTAAAACTAGTGAAAACTCGGGATTGTCAAAGAATATGACATTTCCGGCTCATTCATAAATATCTTTAATTATTTGCCATTTTCGGAAATTTATATTCAGATTCGAGATATATGAATTTCGTTATTTTTTATGATAAACGACAATAGTTTTAGAAGATTACCTACTTAATAGTCGACTTACCACAAAGTGCAATACAGTAAGATATCAACGGTAAAACACATCACAATGGTAAGTTCAGTAAATCGTTTATTGATTATATTTGTCTGAAATATAGTGAGATATTCTCCATTTTAAATAAAATTATTCTCTTTGCTATATTTTGGTGTCGCATTTTTATTTACAAAATAACAGAATGTGGAATTAATTAAAAAATATTTGCTTTTACATTATAGACATCGACAGTGAATAATGCACAGAAGAAAAGTATGAACTCAAATAATACCACACCGGGTGGAGTACGTAAAAAGTCAGGACCTAAGTTTGAATTGACTGAGGAACAGCGTCGTGATATAAAAGAAGCATTTGACTTGTTTGATACTGAAAACACAGGAAAAATTGATACGAAAGAATTGAAAGTGGCTATCAGAGCTCTTGGTTTTGAGCCAAAGAAAGAAGAAATTAAAAAGATGATTGCAGAAATAGATAAGGGTGATGGGAAAATCGCATTTGAAGATTTTCTTGATGTGATGACTGTAAAAATGGCTGAAAAAGATACTAAGGAGGAAATTATGAAAGCTTTTAAGCTCTTTGATGATGATGAAACTGGTGAGATAACTATTTCATTGTTGATTCATTCAAAACCTAATAATTTATTATATTCAAAAACTAAATAATTTGTCTTGTTAAGCTTTTATACTCTAAACAGAAATTTGTAAATTGGCATTTATTTTTTTAAGTTTATTTTTATTAGAATAATAATTTTATTTCAGGCAAGATATCCTTTAAGAACTTGAAGAGAGTTGCAAAGGAGCTTGGTGAGAATTTGACAGATGAAGAGCTCCATGAGATGATTGATGAAGCGGACAGAGACGGGGATGGTGAAATTAATCAGGAAGAGTTTTTAAGAATAATGAAAAAAACTAGTTTGTATTAATAATTGAATTATTTTTTCATAGTTTTTAACACTAGTACAAATAAGTAAAGCCTACTTGATCTATAGATCATAAATCTCAAATACAAAAAAAATTGTGTAAAATGTGTAGTTAAGGTTCTTTCTGTTTTAAAGTATTACTGTAATACATCTTAAAGATTGAGTATTTTATGCTGTGTTTTTTCTTCAAACATGAACAATGTTGTATATTTGTAGTTTGTATTGCAGGGCAGGAGTCTATTTGTTTTTATACAAATTTCTTTATCAAGAATTAAATGAACACTAAAAATTTATGACCAAAGTTACATAAAATTATGATTATATGCAACCACAATTGTCTATGTAGAAAACACATATAACCTAGTTAAAACATTAATCTTTCGTAATTGCCTGTAGGCATGGATAGTATCAAGAAATTTAAAAATAATATGCTTTATTCCATTGTTTGTGTGCTTGATTGTTCCTTGTATGTCATTGCAAAAATTTTTACCCTGACTGTTGACTATGATATGGTATGATGCAAATATCTAAAACCTATTTTTATATAACATTTGTGCTTTTTGCCCTGTTTAGCGCACAAATAATAGATTATAAATTCACTTACACACTAATTATATTATAAGAAGTTGAGAAATCTGTTGCAAAACTATGTACAGTCTGTGATAAATGTATTCATTTTCTTTGTATTTTGTAAGCAACAATACAGCTTTTGAAGCATCTAGTCACATTCCAGTTTATTTTAGTCATTGGTCAAATAATAATTCAAATCATAAATAAAATCTTAATAATCTGCGATAAGAATTAGTAAGTAGCACAACACATTGTCTACATCTAAAGTTTCTAGTAGATTTTAAGTTTTACTTTAAGCTAATTACTGGCATTCAATAAATTTCACTTAAATTATTACTAAAAAAGTTTTTTGTATGTTCTATTGGAATGTATTAAATAAATTATTGAAGTATATTATTGTTTTTAATTTTAAAAACGTTAAGGAGTGAAAATTGCCAATAATTGAGGATTGACAAATTGGATTTCAAGAATATTAATAAAATGATTATGCCTTAAGGTAGACTGAAAGGATTGAATTAAATTGTTATTGTTTTATTTTAATAAGTAAAACATCATTATTAGAAAATGTTTATTTTACAGTACAAAAACAGGAACATATAAAATGATTGAGATTTACCCTTATAATTTATAATAGTATCATATAAAAACTTAAGCAGATCTTTCCACCACAGTACCTTCTGGTTGCCCAAAATAAGCTTTAGAACACATTTTTACAAAAAGACCAATTTCTACAACCCCGGGTATCATTTTTACAAATGCACTAACATCCTCCCAATCCAGATCTTGATTTGTGAACATCCAATCTAAAATGAAGTTGCCATTATCTGTGACAACTGGTCCAGCTTTTGCTATGGCAGCCCGTAACTTTATTTCTCCACCATACTTTTGTGTTATTTTGTTTCTAATTGGAACATAAGCCATAGGTATTACTTCTATAGGTATTCCCTTCTTATATCTATCACCCAGTCTTTGAGAGTCTTTGGTGTAATCAGCTATGACTACAAGTTTCTTTGAACAGGAAGCAACGATTTTCTCTTGTAACAAACATCCTCCGCCGCCCTTTATCAAGGTCATGTTCGAATCGACTTCATCTGCGCCATCAATTGTAACATCTATCACAGGATTTGTATCGAGTTCTCCGAGTGTCAGATTATGTTTTATAATGAGTTGTTTAGCTTGGAACGAAGTTGGTATACATACAACCTTAAGGTTTTCGAGTTCAACTCTTTCCGCAAGTCGTTGCACTGCATACACAACAGTCGAACCACTACCAACACCAAAGATGCAGTCACTTTTCACAAATTCATCCACAGCTTGGAATGCAGCCACTTGTTTTGCTTTTTCTAAAGACATTTCGGCTGTGACAACCGACCGGTAACGAAATAGCAATAGCTCTGTGAGCCTGATGCACCTTGTGAATCCGATTGCTCTGCACCTAAATAACATTCATTACATCTATTTATAGTACTCTTAATTTAAACTTAACGATATATGTTTACAGAGAAGTATTCGGCTTGGCTTTTGGCTTCGAGTTTCGATTTCGGTAAAACTTTTGTAGGTTATCGACTTTTAGAATAGATTAAAAATATTTCATAAAGTCAAAGTGGTACGAGTGGTACAAACATAGAGCATGTAATATTAAGTATTGAATCGTCGATAAAATTTAAATCAAGCAAGAAAAGTGTTTAGGTGTTTAAATATTTGTGTTCCGTATGAGGGTACTTTTAAAATAACAAATAGGCACTCTTTCAAATATTGAATAATTACGTATTTATAATACATCATGTCAACTTACTTTTAGAGGCCTTATTTTTTCGCTACACGTCGCATCATAGATACACTCAATTCATTAGTATTCTTTCATGTTATATTTTATAAACGTTATCAAGTTATCAAGAATGTAACTTAAGTGTCAGCATAATCAGTTTTTTAATAAAATTGTACAAACTACCTATTGGAAATTTTACAATTAACTATAGGTGAATATGAATGTGATTTAATATCCCGTATCCTGTAATTGATGATCAAGAGTAGGTTAGTACTTAAATTAGAAAACTAAATTTATTCATACCTTTCATTCCTGATGTTTTAAATGCGCGTAGTAACTTTTGTAGAGCTTTTTTGTGAACACATTAATTCTCTGCAGATTTACTATGGTTTTTGACCAGCAATGATTAATAATAAGGGAGTTATATAATTTTAACAATAATTATTCACATATATTAAGTTCTTCTGACAGTTGATTTAAGTTTTGAATCATTGTACTTTGATCGTGAAGTAGTTTTCGAACAATGGATAAATGTAATGATAAATCAAAAGGTTCCGGTTCTTTTTTACGTTTACAAAGCGTTGATAGATTTTCTTCGGAAGCATTTTTCTGAAAATTTTTCACTGCACTTCCAGTAAGTACTACTGGTGTATTTGTGATAAGACTATTTTCATTGTATTTTATGCGTTGCAACATCATATTCTGATAACGTAAACTTTTAACTTCATGTGTAACATTCTTATAATCGCTTTCCAAAATTTTCAACTTGTTATAATAGAAGCGCGATTTTTGTTCTAATTGTTCACATCTTTGCATCTCATTTTGGTAATCGGCATAATACTGACCACAATAAAATATTATCGTTTTTAATTTATTAAAAACGCTTACATCTTCAACAGGTTGATTACGAAGATTCTGTAATTTTTCATAACCCAAGTTAATCCAGCTATTTAGATTGTCGATTTTATTGTAAACCTTTAAGTTTTCCTTGGTTAGGTCTTCAATAATTTGCTTCAATTTTGTATTGTCTTGAATAACTTTTTCAGAATTGTTTTCAATAGTTTCAACAAGTGTTTTCATTTTATCAGATTCTCTAGCCTTAGCCGACATAACGGTACTTGCTACAACTACAAAAATAAATTGGAAAAATTAACCAAAGATATTAATGTTCAATGTCATTTGTTACAAACTATTGTATAAATGTTTTTGTTGTACTAACAGCAAGCAGTTTTGATTTTTTCGTTCAATTTTTTCATCTTCTTCCTCTTAGATTTTAAATTTTCTTTGCATTGTTTAACTATCTCAAATACGTTACATTCAGCTTTAGAATCTTGATCTTTGAAATGGAATCTGGAAAGTTCTTAGATATAGATAAAGTAGACCGGAGAGGAAGTTCCAGAATAGGAGTGAAATCTTTAAGACTGGAATACTTCCATGATCTGATTAGCGATTGCCCGAAACTTCGTCAGTGTAGAATAAAAAAGGCCTATAATATGCCTGGGTACATTAGCTACCTTCCCAGTCAAAGTTCTTTTAAAAAAGGTCCAGCCGTTCTGGAGATTACCCGGAACAAACACGGTCTTCCAGAAAGACATACAGACGAAACGTGTATTATATGCGATTTTTTTTCTCGATATACAGATAAACAGACATATTATTAATTTTTATCGATAAAGGTTGTAGAGACCTGGTTAAAGTCGCCGATGGACCGTTTCATGTGGCGCCTTATTGAAAATACAAGGGCAATCGACTAAAAACAACGAAGCAAGGGGAAATATAACAAACTTAAACTTAGTTCTTGCAAAAATATACCTTTGAAGTTCTCTTGTAATAGAAGACAATGATTGTCGCATTATATTGTTGTCAACGATTTCAATATCATCATTAGGAACGAACTGCACACATTTCTCTTCATTTGACATATCAATTTTGGAAATATCAATTAATTCAGCAAAAATTTTATCATATGTAAAACAAATTATAATTAAAAATACTGGTGTCAAATGATCTTTGACACTTTTAAAGAGACGAAACAACAACAATTGATTTTAATAAAAAAGGTTGCATTAAAAAACAAAATGGAAAAATTAACTTCCCCTTAATTCTTATCTCATTTTAACGCAACATGTTTTTAAACTTAATATTCTGACCCGGTTTTCTTCGTCATACTGGGTTGGTGTTATCATAATTAAATTATAAAAAAGGTCAATAAGACCCTACAATTTGGAGATTGTGATTATTTGACATAACACAAATAATGACAAGACAATCTAGAGATGTACAGGCCAAGACATTGAGGGTTTTATTTCAGTAAGTTGCTTTTGTAAAAGCTCTTTCCTAGACTTACATAATAATTAATTACGCATATGTATAAAATGATAGGTATACAAGATTAAATGCACTTAATTTTTATTTAATGAAGGTCTTGTTCATCCCTACTCATTAAATTAAGCCGAAACAAAATGTAATCCTTTTATATAAACGTGATAGAAATGCGAGGAACAATAAAAATAGTTTACATGACCTTTACTATTTCACTCTGCTGGTAATAAACGTAGACCTATCTAAAGTTACGAGCATGCTATATTCAGTTGCGCCAGCCAATTTTCCGCCAAACGCCGGCCGGCGATCTGCTATTTCGTTTGTTCACGAGACAACTGCTCCGTGTGGTAACCATTTCACGCTCGATTTCTGTCCCGCCACTAAAAGTACGACGTAAATCTATATGCATTATGTTGCTACGAAAAAAGAAATCTTAGTAAACATTTTCTACAGTATTGAATGTAGAATATTGCATAGGTTATTAGGTTAATATGATGTTTAAGCAATTTGTGATTGGTTAACTTTATATTGGATTTTGTACACATAGTGCAGGGACCCTGTTTTAATCCAGTAATATCAAACAATTAATATGATAATAGAACATTAAAACAGCGTGATGAATGAAAATGATTCGCCGATATATTCTAAAAGGATCCCGATCTTCTTACTTAGCCGTTATCCGCACGGTCGGTTTATTTCAATTTCCTTCATAAAAGACGCTATTCTCGGATTTGAAGTAGATTTATCATGGTCGGATAAAGCGGGCACTTTTTGTGCTTTTCTTGCGCCTGGATCTGACCCGAGATCTGTCCACTTAATGTGAATAATGGTGTGCGATGGAAAACGAATGCGGACATGAACACAAAAGACAACAATACCGAGCGATTTTCAAGATTTGATACAGGCTTCGGTGAGATAACAATCCATTGCGTGCCTGCTCGGGGGAAATGCTTCAGACTATTATACCATCATACAATCTAATAACACAACATTACAAGTGTGTGACATCTAATTGTTAATGATTAAGTTTGACTTTAACCGATCTCTAAAACATGTCAAGGTACCAACCATCTAATTATGACATCTAAAAAAAATAAAGCTTGAAATAGAAACGAGCGAGAAATACAAGATTAGTAATACTTGCAACAAAATATTCAGAGCATGGACGCATCTAGATAGATATTTAATACTCACCTTCCTATAGGAATCGAGATCAAGACGATATCCGTGGAATGCGAGACGGCCAGAGATAATCGATTTGTGAAGAAGCTTGGAGCGGCACGAGGGCTGCATTCTGGACGCAAGTGATGTATCCCAGCTAATATAATCACTAACTACTCGCCCATATAACTACTCATTCGGATTAACTCGCTGGATAACTCAATTACGGGCCGCACTACATAATGCTGGCAATATATCGTGTATCGGTTTACGTATTTCTCTTGTCTGGACCGCAATCGACAAAGGGTAATACGGTTCACTCCACGTGTATTGTTTCGTAATTTCGCAGAGGAAAGTAAATTGCCGCGTAATTTTCATGTTGTAATTTTTGCTAGAAATGAACTGGAAAGTTACATGAAATTTTCTTAAATTTTTTTAAATACTAGTTGTGCCTTACGACTTCTCCTACGTAAAGTTACAAACTTTCACGCCAAATTAGACACGAAGATTATTAAGAAATAAAATTATGGTTATATTGAAGTTATGTTAGACTAGCTGTCGCCCACGACTCTGTCCGCGAGTAATTAAAAAAAAACCTAACAGGCAGCCTATGTGTTCTTCCAGACTAAGATCTATATGTACCAAATTTCATATAGATCCGTTCAGTCGTTTTGGAGATAAATTCAAACAAACATCCATCCAAAAATAACGAAAAGTTACCTATATTTAGTGTTATTACTCGTTGTAGGTTGTAAAGGTAGCCGGTATCCAGTTCGGACACGCGTAAATAGTTAAATCTACTACTCTAATACAATTTGTAGTAAACCATGATCCCGACGCTAAGGTCGCATTATCGGATTGGAAAAAAACTGTTCGTACACAATTAGCGCAGGTTGAAAATGTAACTTAATCAATGGGCTTAAAGTTTGTATTTGTGTGCGTTGCTAGAAGTGAGTAAGAGGGCGAGTTTTACAATGTTCATGTGACGGCAGAACCTTTTTGTTGAATCTTTTGTGTTGGGAATCCGCGATGCCCCCGGGGCCGTGGGGCACGATTTCCATTACACGAGAGAGTTTTTCGAAGTTTCTTTTTAAAATCTTGCAGTGCATTTAATTATAATCTTTTTACATCACTCTCTTTATAGCTGTCGCTTTTGTTTCAAATCGGAACACAAAAGCTGGTATTTATTACAGCCAAGTAAATCAGCACAAGTAAAATCTGATAAAAAAGTAAGACAGTATAAAATATTTTTTAAATATTACGAATAATACACTATCAAAAATCATTTGGGTATTTTATTAGTATATTAAAAAATATATATTACAACTTTCTAACACAAACAACCTGCAAATCTACGATGAAATAGTCATGATAAACTTAATATAATATTTATTTTCCCAACAAAATGTAAAGAATGGTTATTATTATACAAGTGTTGGGTATAAAAGTCACGCAGAACATCTGTTGAACAACTTCTGAAACTTCTTTGTAAGAACAAAGTGCGTCCTTAGGGTTTGGCTGTACGCTATTTTCGGAATTCGTACATAAATATTTTGGACCATTTTATCCATACTTTATAGTCCAAAAAATATTCTGTGTCAAGTGTTTATGTAATTATCTGAATGGATGATTGTGATTCTATAGATATTGAAGTATTTGTTGTACAATAATAAAATATTTTTACAGATATCGCCTGTGAATCCGGCCGCGCAGAATAAAAAAAAACTCAGTAAGTAGCCTATTTGGTCTTCTGCCTATGTTCTACATCTTTGCCAAATTTCATCAAGATCCGTTAAGTCTTTCTGGAGATACCAAATCAAACATTCATCCATCCATCCCAACATTCGCATTAATAATATTAGTAAGATGTAATTGGACACGTTGTTATTGGCAAAACTTAGAAATAGTTTTTTTTTCTACGAAAAGTTTCGTATATTATAAATCTGTAAATCCAATTTTTAGTAAATGTAATTGTAAAAGTTATTATTATGGTATACCGAAGCGAATGGTGGCATTCGTTGTAAATATTTGTCGCAATGGTAATGCGAGGTGATTCCGCCAACGAGGGTTACAATACAGTAAAAACATTCACCGTAATTATGATCATTTCACTTCCCATTTCATTAAACTGAACGCGGATCAGAGTTTTGCATTGTTTTCAATTAATCAATGGCTTTATTGATAATGATAATTGTAATAAGAGGTGATTACGCTCGAGAATGTTCGTTTCGATGTTTTAATTTAATTGCCCGTTGTAACTATAATTGGGAGCACGTTTATATTTTATTTATACCACAATATTTTCTGTTAAATTGCTTTTAAATTTCTCTCACGTTTCCGTAGAAATATGGAAGTTATTTTTGAAAAGACCGACAAAACCAATGCAGATATTAATCAAGCAAAAAATAAAGGTCGATTTTAACATAACGGACACTAAGTAAAACTTTAATTACCTCTAATCAAAACAGACTGAAAATTCTGGTTTGAGTCATTTTCTATCATATATCACATATCTTTAATATTACATTTATCGTTTTTTTTTATTAATTACACGTAAATTGAGTTATAAAAACGGTATAACAATTTAAGCAATTACATTAAACGTAAGGATAATCGTGAGACGCGTCTGAGATGCAGGCAGTCACGTGTGGAACGAGGGTTGGAGTGAATTTGCCGCTCCGCCGCGCCCCCTGATGAAGAGACCTCGGCAAAACTAACTACTAATAGTTGCCCGTAAAGTCTGACAATGTATACTCGAATTTTACAACGATCTGAACGGAATTCCCGTATTCATTAACGAACTAGTGTTAGAAGTGGAAATTCAGTTATAGGTATGTACCAATTATAAGGTCAGACTAAAAAAAATACTTTAGCTTTGTTCTGATAAACAACATGAGAAAAGAATTATACATACGTATTCCCCTTTATAACATGATATATAAAATTCTCGTGTCACAATTTTAGTTCACGTACTCCTCCGAAACGGCTTGACCGATTCTCATGAAATTTTGTGAGCATATTGAGTAGGTCTGAGAATCGGCTAACATCTATTTTTAATCCCGCGCGGGCGGAGTCGCGGGCGACAGCTAGTAGCAAGATAACTCTACTTACTGGTGCATATGGTGATCGATGTTTTAATAACAGTGGAGGCATTTATCTCTTTTCATTTTCCGATAAAATTTCTTTCCAAACCTTGCAACATAAAAATAGTAGCAAAATGCTATTAAAAAAACCTTTATTAGACATGAAGAAACATTCTCCTCAAAAGGAGCGCAATAAAACATTTGCTCACATTACATATGTAAAAAGGGTTAAAGTAGAAAAAATATGCAAATATCAGCAATATTACACACGCAAAACTCGTGTGGAACAAAACGCATAGTAAATCTATGTCCGGTAAACAAGTTTGCGTACAATTCAAATTCTCGCGGCATTCGGCAGAACGTTTCACCTGCCATAGTTTATTACCTATTCAGCGGACTAGCACAAATAAAATTGTATAATGCATAAGCGAATAGCGAATGGCTAGTTTGATTTACGAGGGAGCGGGGCCGCCCGCGCCACGGACCGGTCACGCGCTGAATAACTAACGTAGGGCTATTCAAATGCTATATCCTGCTCCTACTGAATCCTTCACGTATATTCGCTACTGAACTGAACTGAACTGAACATTGCGATTGTGCTAATGAAGCTAATTAGTATGATACTATCCACTAAGTTAGATTAAACAGTTCAACTCCAAAAAGACGTTTTTTCCCTCTTTCTATTTGATTTTCATTCCATTTTCCTAATATTTAGTTTTTCGTAGAAAACAGGTTTTTAGAGAGATTTCTTAGTACTTGATTAAACATTAATGTATGTGGTTATTTGTTTCGTGTGAGAGCATTGTTTGAATTACAAATACCGTAGTATGGTCAAACCTTTCAGTTGACCCTCGGGATGTGGTCACTGAAATACCCTCAAGGACTCCACGACACGCGTTTGCTTTTAGGCGGGGGTTAGGTCCACAGTTTTATATCGGACACATTAAAAGTAAATCTTTGTCTCTTGTATAAAGACAACTTTATACTAACCTCCCTTTCTCTAGAATTTCTATAGAATTTTTTTTAAAAGAAAATGGAAGTATTTAAAAAATAACATTTTAATCATATTAATGCAAATTATATAAAAGAAAGTGTAGCTATGTTAAAGCACTTATGGAAGTAAGAGTAAATTAAATTTAAAGCTAATAAATTAAGAGCTAAAAACTTTATAAAGATAAGATTCATATAGAAAGGAAGTGATCGGAAAGTACCTAATGGGGTTAGAAAGAAAGCTAATCAGTTAATGGAGACAGGCAAGGTGCCGGAACGTCTTAAAGATTTTAATCAGAGCCGATCCTGAACGAATAACTCGTATTTCACACAAACTTGCTTTCACACATTTGCCAAAGGTCTTTGTATCGATAAAGTGTACGACGTATTTACTTAATTTCACTTTAAGACGTATTTAAATTATTCGGTTTATAATTGTATTTATGATGTATAAATAGAAATGTTTGCGACTCTCGCGCTGGCAGAGTTTCAAAACGAACATAAAAACGTAAGCAATCAGCCAGCCAGATGTTTTTGTCGAGACTATAAACGCGAACGGCGTAAATTGACAATTAACTTCGAATTTTCGATACCTTCAAAATATATGCAGTAAAATTTATAGGTACTAAGATCCAAACAATAACGCCAAAGTGTATAAAACGGGATCGGAAAGTGGTAACAGTTGGTAATGACGGTTCCCGATGACGACTCCAGTTAACATAAGTATTTTGTTTGACTTGCTTTTCTGAAATGAGGAATGACTTTTTACAATAAAATTATATTTATTATTCCTGTAAATTTGTATAGAATTATAATATCTGATTGTGAACGTCTGTACCCTAAACGGTTTCGTCGATTTTGAAGCATGGGTTGTCAATCGATTTGTATTCTTAGTAGTGTTACATTGTTTCTTTAAGTATATGATGACATTGAAAGTGTCACCCCTAGAGCCCAACAAATTGCTAATGAATGTAGTCCGCGGTAATATATTAGTGCGTCCGACCCCGGCCCTGGGGTAGTATACATTCGTAGGACAGCCGCGGTATTGCGTTTTGAGTGTTATCTTTATTTTACGCTGTCGTATTACACCGTCCCTTTTAAACGACATTGTAAAAGTTTAGTTTATTTGCCACTTATTTTTCTTCTCAATCAGAGTTTTCGTTTATTTTTTTATACTTTATGTCGTTGTGAACAGTTTGTGTAATGATTGTTTGATAGTTATCGTTTATTGTATCGCAAAAATCTATAACAACTTAAGATTTTTTGTGAATTCATTTATTATGATTTCGTAATTATTGACAAACAAGCTGTCATCCGCGACTCCGTCTCCTGCGGATAAAAAAAAATATAAGTAGTAGTCTATGTGTTGTTTCAGACTTCGTTCTATATGTATGCTAAAATTCATCGAGATCCGTTCAGCTATTCTGGAGATACCTTCAAACAAACATCCATCGATCTAAACATTCGCATTTCGTATAGGTTTGTATGTAAGGTTGCTTATGACAAGCTATAATCATTTCATTGCGTTACCGATTATCATATGATTACATTATACAAAAAAGCATTTATACCCCAGTTGCACATTGCCATAAGCAGATGGTAACTCATTCCGCAAAAAAAGAAAACATCCTACTAACGATACTCCAAGGAAGATACAAATACTGTAAGAAATATTTATGGGGGTTTTTCGGAATAGAATCCCCGAGGATAGCGGGACGCGACGGTTTGCCCTGTGAAAATAAAGAAAAACACGTCTCAAATCCCCGACCACGCATAATTCTTAATACTGGGATTACAGAATAGCTTCTTAAAGCTTTGGCGCTAAAACAAAAGATAACAAGCAATTAGAGTTGCCCTTCGAAAAATAACGAGCTAAAGAAATTCGATTTCAGCGTATTATAAAGGATTAAAAGTCGGAGGCGTCCTGAAGTGTTTATTTTTATTATTTCTAGCTTCTTGTATTCATTTTATTTCATTAATTTATAATACTTTAAGTCCTTACTTATATGGTAAGCAAGCTTTTTTGTATTATACTAAAACTAACATTAAAGTAAGGTTGTCACCGCTTTTTGCACTCACCTTTACGATGTGTATATTTGCTTCGGCCATGGTATGCATTAGTAAAGTCTGTTATGAATAATGACAAGACCTTCGCCTTTAGCTTAGGAATATAGCGTTATAACACGCGACATTGGGTACTACATAATATTTGAAACGTAAAATATATACGTCTTCATGTTTTTACTTCTGTTAATAAAGGTTCAGGCTGGGCTTATGTTGGTGTTCCCTTTAAGGAAACTATATCGCTTAGTTTCTGATGCGTGGTTAGTATGAAATTTGCTAAAACAAATTGGTATGTTAAATAAACTTCTAGTAATAGATAATATTGGATCAATGATGACGTTTTGTTGGTAGTTGGTGATTACTGCGAAATCACCAATAAATTTTATTATAAAGAGGATTCAGACTAATTAAAGTAGATGTAGTTTTTTCGTATACTAAGCTTATTTTTAATTCAGTTCTCCTATTATAAATCTTTAAAACTAAACTTAAACAAGTAGGGTTTTGAAAAACTCGTACAAATCAGCACATGGTAATATTAATTAATGAATGGATCCTCTGAGAGGAATCACGAAGGGCTTGGCTTAATTAATTAATGGCCATTCATCCCTCTCGGTTAGTTTAATATGATGAGTTTTAAGGCAGCTCCGAGAGTTAGCACGCTACTAACACGGAGATGAGTGATATTTGAAATTTAATCTACTTCAGGATTAGTTTCTTAAATTATTTCCTGACTGTGTGTTTAAATTAAACTTTCACGTACATAAGCTTGATTTGGATAAATTTTTGGAAACACTTTTATGAGCGATTTTTAAAAAATCCCTAGCAAAAATTTCCTAAATATGTGCCTTATCGAACAATAATCGCAAAGGAATAATTTTAAATGTAGTGAATAAAAATATGGTATTTAGTTTATGTACTTTTAAAAATAGATTTCTGATAAACAATGTAATGAAAACTGGCGGCTGTTGCCACAGAAACTTAATTGGAGGATAACACGGTATTATTTAGACTTCCACAATGAAATATAGAAACATGTCGTATCTCAGATTAATTAACTTGATTAACTTAAAAGATCGTTTATTTACGTCACAAATCCAATGTTCGAAATTCACCAATATAACCTACTAGCTGTCGCCCGCGACTCCGTCCGAGCGGAATTAAAAAAAAAACTTAATTACTAGTCTATGTGTTCTTCCGGGCTATGTTTTACATCTATGCCAAAATTCAGCGAGATCCATAGGGCCATTCTGGAGATGCCTACAAACAAACATTTGTCCATCTAAACACTCACATTTATAATATTAGCAAGATTTCAACAAAGTATAAAAAGATGTGCAGGAAAAGAAAAAACGGCCAATATACGTATAACTTTGTTTACAATTGTTCTATAGACGTATGATGAAATTACAATTGGTACTTTGATATAGTATTATGTCAGAAATTATGGCATTAGCCAGTGTTGTTAGCACTGAAAATTCGTAAAAAAAATTCATACAAAGTCAATCTTTCCTGTTAATTAAACAATGGTGTAGGGAACAATACAAAAATTAATTTCATTTCACGCTACGAATTTCGGGAACGAAACAATTGGCCGTAGTTTAAATACTGCTTAGGTGCTCTCTGTTGTAGAGGGCGGAAGCGTAAAAATTTTTTAGCTTTTTACAACGATTTTTTTTGTTGTGCTTACTTCTAAAACAAAGCGTAATGACCCAAAAGCCACGCATTTGTTCACGAACAATCCGAATAAGCCATTTTTCATCTCGAACAATTGAGGGCGGGGTCGCTACACAATTGGCAGAGTATTTTGTCAAGTGTTTGTCGTACGACTAGCATTTTGGTGAGTACTACAAGCTGAGTGCACTCCACACGTCCACTGTCGGAGCTACGGAGAGCGGTTAGAGCATATTGTGGAACGTATATAGAACGGCATCAGCAAATTCTTATGCCTGCACGATGGCTCTATTGTTCAATATTAACATGTTGAATGTTTTATTTTCTTAGAAAGACTGCTATAAATGTAACGACCATAATTTTTTTTTCGGAACTGCATGCGTTTTGTATTACCGTTCTGACAAATACGACTAACTACTTCGGGATGAGAACTGTCGACAATAGGATGATGTTGACGGTTCGCATTTTGACTATGCATAATAATACATATAAGTTCTTCATTAAAGAAGTCCATGTACAATGCTGCTAAGATGTTGCCTGCTTCATTGATCGGTTAGTTTTGGTTATTCAAGGATTATGAAAATCAAATCAATTTTAACAACAAGTAGAGCCGGCCAAAGTTATGTTTTATTTTTATTTTTCAATCAGACCTCTGAACATTAAATACAAAAGTAGAATTCTCCAGACTAAGAGTTTTGTAGCCCATAAACCTAATATAAAAAAGAAGATTAGGAGCTTGCCGACGTTTTTTTGCGTTCACCTGTGCCTCGTAAATATTTTCCGCGACCATAAAATGCATTAGTAAAGTCTGCTATGAATAATGCCAGACCCTTACCTTTCACTGCGCAATATAGTACTGCGTGGTGCTGGAACTGAATAATTACTTTATCTACAGTTTCTTAAATAGAAGAATTTTCATTACGAACTACGATTTTATGTTGTACTGGAATACCTTTAATGGAGTCTTTAATATGTATCCGCAGATGTATTTAGGAAAAAGCAAGATATCCTACTATCTCACCCAATAGAAATCTATTTCTCTTCCTAATTTTTTGAGTTGGTACATGGTACTGGATCTATATAAATTTTTTGCTTTAAAAGTCGACGTGAAATTGTATATAGAGCTGTTGTTTTAACTTCTTAATCGTGTGACACGTATAAACAAGTCGTTGAAAGGAGATCACATTACATTAAGCCATGTGACGTAATGTCTTCCTCAAACAATTTGTCTTTAGCGACGACGCCGATATCCCCTAAGTCACGGCTTGTTTTCTTCCAATCACGTCGTTTAGCCGACACCCGGCGTGTTTACCAGTCGCTTTACGAGCCATCTAATTGCCCCCATTGCTACAAGAACACCCCACTTTTATTGGGCACACAAAATTAAAAAGAAATAACTGAAAAGTAATAGTTTTGTGTCTTAACCCTAGCATAATAATTCAAATATGTTTAATGTTAATATTAGTTCCCATATGTACGCTTTGTAATTTGTATACAAACAAAAACACAATTATTTTATAAATTTTGACAATTCCTAAGGATTTTATTAAATAAGTAAATACTTATTCAAACTTATGACTTACATTGGCCAACCAGTACATTACGAAATACCTATAAGAAGCTAACTTAACCTAATAAGGAATAATGATTGCACCTTTATCTTCCTTATCAAATAATGCGGAGAATTTCTTTAGACGTTTAATAAGGCAAAGGTAATTTGTTACTTAGGTAAACTCATTTACGTGATAATTATGTGATCTCATTTGAGGGGCACGTAGGTCATCTCTCACACGGCAGGCACTATTACGTTAATGGCAACACAGAGTGATGACTGTACGCTTCCCTTGCGTAATAATGACCGACTTTACCGCATTATCCTAAGGTATTATTATTTTTCTTATCAGTATTTTCTTATATACTAACTAAACATACCTTGGGATACCAAATAAAGTTAAAAAATTAATATCATGTTAGGTTTTAAAAAAATATTGTGTATAAAGGTCATAATTAAAAAAATTAAGAAATTTTTTATGAGCCAAAAAGCTTCCGGGAGTTTCCTAGATTATTTCTTATCACCATTTCCTAGATTACATTGAAAATGGATGGCTACAAAAGTAAGCGAAAACCGAAGATAGTGTGCATGGATTTTGTGAATGAGGATATTCGTAAGAAGAGTGTGAATTCAGATATGAAATGCATGGAATAGTAGAACGTACTGTGCCGGCCCTACGTGGGAATGGGGTGCTATTAGGAGTTTAGAAATTAGGTAAGGCAGGTTAAAGAAGATGAAACATTTCTTACATTCGGCATAAAAATTGTTTTGTTTATTATAAGAATACATTACACTGCAGTAAATTCATATTTTGTTTTTATATTTCTTGATTCATAATACTACTCCCAAATATAGTAAGGAGTATGAAACTTTCAATTCCAAAACAATATTTGATCCGAGTTACTTCCAATTAGACTGATTCGATTGTGTGCTAGTTTCTATATCTCGAGTACAAATGGCTTTGAATTCGAAGCAAATGCGATTAGTTCAAAACTTGTACGTTTTGGGAACAGGTGAGATTGGTTTTTCGTACTGTTTGTATCTTTTTACAGCTAACAATTTTCTTACAATATTAAAATATTGTCTTTAATTTACGTACATTTTTTTCCTTTTTTATTTTAATTAAAAAAGTTTACAACGGTTAGAAATTACACGACATCTCAATTAAATAATAAAAATGGCCTTAAAGTCACCTAATCTTGATTTCAATTTACAAACAAATTAAAACAATTAACTACGTCAGAAATCTAAATCTCGAAAATTAGTGTGAATTCATTCACATTCCAAAAAAAATGTCGTGAAAGATAAATATATAACAGTCGTTTATTTAAATCACTAAGGTCTAAAACGTCTATCATCTCGGGGTCAAGTGCTCGCACATTGTCCCGTAATACGGACAAATTTAGGCATTCACATGAATATATTTACGCTTATCAGAAGTACGTTGGAATTGAAAGGATGCCTAACATCTATGAAACAAAATTTGCCGTTGAATAAATGATGATGAATTGTGCAAAAACCATATAACCTGACAGCTATTAAAACGTTCTTGACAAGAGAAAAAACAAATTAGGCATCTTTCATCTACAACAAAAAGCTTTCTCTTAAACGTCACGAGATGTTACAAAGTAATTGAAAGGAAAAACAAATTAATCGTTCCCTATTAAGTGTTTTGTGTCTGACATCAATCAAATTTTGTATCAAATTCTGTAGCATAGAAAAGACGTATGAAAAGGTCTCTGGAGGGATGCAATGCGATTGTTGAATGTTCGCAAATGGCCGCCGTCTCGGCGCCGCAGCGCTGGGACCCACGTCACTTGTGTCTGCGTTTAGAGATGCTCACATCGTTCATGGAGAGAAATGGACTCAATGTTTTCATACAGCTAGTTGAGTTCTGATTGAATTTTTGTGTACATATTAAAAGTTTATATAGAATTTATCACGTTAAATCTTTAAGCTTGTCGAGATCGATGAATTATTATAAAGAATTTAAATATCCTTCTTACTCCGAACCTGAATTCTTAATGGCGACTTAACCATATTCAGCCCAAACTCGTCCACTGCTGAACATAGACCTCCCCCATCTGCATTGCCACAATCCAGTGCACTCCCGCAACCTTTACCAGGTCATCGGTCCTTCGTGCGAGAGGCCTGCCTACGTTGCGTCTACCTGTCCGCGGCCGCCACTCTAGGACTTTTCGGCCCCATCGGCTGTCCGTTCTGCGGGCAATGTGGCTGGCCAATCGCCACTTAAGGTTTGCAATTCTTCTTTGATAGATAAACAGAACGCTCCATAGTCTGACTGGGTACGATGTGTACAAATGTAGTGTTGCACGTACTAACATCTCAATTTCAAATAAACAATTTTCCATCACATTAGTAATGTTTTAAATTTTCACATAAGTCTGAATATCTAGTGATGAGAAGTAACATTTGGTAGAGAGTGATCTGTTACCCGCACGCTCGATATATTATTCTTACTCTTTACTGTGAATTTTCGTTACTCATCCACTAACCTGACCGGGCCTGTCCATTTAACTTGAATAATGATGTGCGAGAAAAAGGGATCAGTGAAGCGAACCGGTAAAATGCCCGGAGTACCGCACAATCCACCGGTCGGCTGGCGCGGGTCCGGTCTTCCGGACTGCTTCAAATAGTAATGTCGGTCACCTTCGGTCTCTATTTGAATATCGCTAATCCTTTTGCTCACTTGTCTATTTTTAATTTGGTCACGGAAATTTATACGCGTACCTGTTTTGTTAATAGTATTGTTGTCGTACTAATTTTAGTTGTACCCAAAATTGTTTGGGTATTACAGAATAATGAAAACAGTTGCTTTATTATTTTGTTTATATAAGCAGATATTTATAGCAATGTGACACACTTGGATTCCTCTCAAGTATAGTCGCAACATCTCAAGGATGATTATTTTGCATTATTATTATAAATTATTGTGCACTATAGTTTAAAGTCAACTAGAACCAACAGTAGATCATAGTAGTATATTCTTCTGTAATACTATAGTCAGTGCGAAAATTTCTTGTTTTATGCTATGTGTCATATTAACTCGTCTCCAATTGTGTGGCAATTAGATGGATCGTAAAGCAACTTGTAAACAAGCTGGATGTTCGACAAACGACGTGATTGGAACGAAACAAGTTGAGACTTAAAGATCGTCAAATTCCTTGGTAAAGGAATTCGCCTTAGAGGAAAACATTATTTCAAGTAAAGATCTATTTTAACTGATTATTTGCAGGCGTGAACATTTATTTATGTTTTGAGTAAACTACGATTTTAATAATTTTAAAAATCTTTCAAATGATATCATTAAAAAACAACGTACTATGATCTTCAGGAAAGCGAAGGCTTTCAAAAATTTATAGGTCTAGGAGCTTAATTTACAACGACCTCATAAAGAAAAAGAAAAAAAATCAAAAGAATAAAAGTTTATTGGGAATCTCGTGCTTTAGAAATATTGGAGGAATGATATTGAGGAAGTGACGACATTGTTATTATCGCCTCGCTTCTGTTTGAGCTCTGAAACAATCTTTTCCCGCCTTCGAATGCCGGCCAGTAAAATCTCCTCTGTTATGATTTCCTTCGACAATTTACGTCTTTCATTTATTCAACTAATTTGACGCTCTGTTATTTAAACAAAATCAAAAATAATTTGTTATCATGGCTACATTTTCGAAGTGTAATGTTATAAGCCCAGAAACTTGGAGTACCATTTGGGACAAAAATTGCAAAATAATTGGTCTTAGTTTGTTGCAACAAAGCGAGGGAAATCAAAAACTTTCAGATTTAAGCATGATATACTCCGACATACTTTTTTTTACAACAAAACGTAACAATTTGTATATTACCCATACGTATTTGGGAACAACCTGTATAAGTCATTTCTTATTTTGAATACTCGAAGCAGGGGAAGTAAATAATTGGCAGAGTACTTTGTCAAGCATTTGTTGTTGGAGTATTTTCAAGAGGACGACATTCTGAGTGCACTCAATCCGCTTATAGACGTCGTTACTGGGAGCAGTTAACGTATGTTATCAGGAAAAGAGTATTATTTGAACATTATTGGTTTTATTGTTTGAAAACATCGTACCGATCGTTTCATTCTGAAAGCACATATGACATAAATGTAGTAAGAAAGGAATGGCACGAAACAAATCAGTGGATACAAAGCTTGTAGTCAGTATCTGTATTTAAACCTTAAATGCACCGCTATGGGCTAGGTAAGACTTGAATAAGTATATTTTAATATATTTTCCGCATAAAATCTTTACTGCGAATGGATAGATTTCATTCTGGCTTGTTTTATTGACTCCATCCAATAGTTGTAAAAGCATATAGGTATTGTTTATGTTATTAATCACCTGAGGAAGGCACTGGCTGCGCCGATAGCTAATAAAACCTCGCCTCTTATGATTTTCATGGCGGCCCGGGGCTGTGCTCTGGAATTTTTCGTTTTATTTTATGATGGCGCGCACTGTCGCGAAGAAATATTGGCTCAGCGGAATAGCTCGTAAAGAAAACCGTTTTCTTTCCGCGGAGATACGCACCGACACCACACCGCTGCGTACTCGCATTTATTATAAACTCGTGCTGCTATATGTTTAGTTTTTATAATTACTACACTTTCACCGCTGCACAATATGTATAACGACGAATTTTTGTGGATGACCGATTATTTGTCAAGATTTTAATGTTTTTTTTCTAACATTCATTCATAACATTAACTTTTCAATATTATTTTTGTTGTTTACAGTATTTCCTTACTTTTATGGTTGGAATATAAAAATATTTACTTATATAAAATAATTTACTATAATGACGTTGGTTCTTGACTCGAAAATGTGAGTTATAAAGGAAATAACAGAGCGACAAAAAGCACGTCTACCTATAGAGTAATTTTTGTCGGTCGTAATGATTTGCCACAGCAACAGCCGCAGCCCTACACACTCAGCCAACATTTACGAGGGCACTCGCACCGTTTTTCCCCGGAATTAACCAAACCGTTACGATATTTTGCGTCAATGTATTTTGAGGGACGGAATTAAAATTACATTTATGTAATGAGCGTAGTAAAATGTATTACGCGAATTAAATTCTCGTGGAGTTTTTACATTTATTTACTGAATTCTTTTTTAGTACTATATTTGAAACAAAATAAATAGTTTTATGAATAATTTCTGGTAACGGTAACATGTGTGTTCTGATTTTTTATACATTTCAAAATTACCAACAAAACAAGAATTAGTAATACCCAATAGTCATTTTACCCATAGATTACCAATTTACTATCAACCTGTTCCTATTTTTCACACCGGGAAGTCTTGTAACTAAAAGTTTATGGGTTACAAGATGTAATATTCATGGTTGAAATTTTCAGAACTTGCTAACCCAGTGTTCCGCTGAAGTTCCTGCAGTCGGGACGTATTACGTATGCACACCGCCACCTACCGGATAAATAGTGATATATTTATTTATTTTAATGTTATGATCTAATAAGCAGTCCCCCGCGACTCAGTCCGCGTGAAATTAAAAAATTAATGAGTAACCTATGTGTTCTCAGAGACTATGTTCAATACCTGTGCAAAGTTTTATCAAGATCCGTTGAGCCGTTCCGGAGATACCTTCGAACAAACATCCATCCATCGAAACATTCGCATTTATAATATTAGTAAGATTTGTTATATTTCCAGTGTTAAATATCTTCCCTACAGGATATGGAATGATGGTTTTTTGTTATGGTATTGTGAAAATATAATATTTTTGTTCATAATTTTAATATTAAAACTATTACGATATTGAACAAACTTTCTACTAGTTTTTATGTCGAAAAACGCGAATTGGTACAAACAGGTATTGGCCATATTCCACGCTCCACAATAATCACATAAACAATTTATGTGTCAGTAATTAACACCAGAACAGAATGAAAATAAAAATGGAATTTTTCTAATAGAGCGTAAGTTGATAAATTTTCCGGCGAATTTTGCCAGAACGGCCTGAAGCGCTTTAATAATCGTATGCATGAATAATTAATTTGGAGCCGTCCCTTGGACTGAAAATACATTGTGATGCAGATGAATAGCAATATAAGTATAAAAAGCACAGTCGAATTGATATCAATAAATTCAGTTCCACGGGGAAGCTTTATTCGTTTACGTAAACTTTGAGATTGAGTCTAACAAGGCTCGGGCAGGCGGGGCCGGGCGCCGGTGATTTCTACTCTTAAAATCCAATTTAAATGCATTCCTCTGTGCCGCAGCAGGCCGCCGATACGCTCCGGGGCCCAATTAACTTATTCATCCTTAACATTTCATTGCTCAACTTTGCTTCCAATTTTCTCTTACTATTGCGACAACCGTTTTCATTCGTTACAGGTAAGTTGATTCTACAGAATTAAGGCATCCTTCACACGACAGAATAATCATACCTCTTGATTAAGAACATAATGTAGTGACTTAATGTAATAGTATTATGACAAAAATAAAATTACGAGTATAAGGATACGCAAAATCTGATTGTCAAAATGGTACCAGCTTAGTAAGTGATCACATTATGACTCCATTTATGTAAAAAAAAATATTAGTATCAGTGAGAAAATGTCATCGTTTTCTTTTACAAAACTTTATCGGGTATAAAAACTTAAAATGATTTTTGCGCTGTATTAAAAACGCAATCGTTTCTGGTCCCTTCGAAACTTCGGAAAAGCCATTTAAAATACAATTTAAACATCCTAATAGAAACGTTCGCACTAAGAATTGTTGCAAAGTGTAATGGGTTCAGGTGAAATTAACGCAGAAAAATAGGAAAAGTTAGAACGAGTTTGCCGCGAAGGTTTTTTGCCTCCGCCGAGTAGCGCAGTGATTGTAAACTGCTAAATTTATAATGCCATTTTCGAACTCCCTTCCATCGGAAAGTTTAAACCGGTCCGTAATTTTACTCGCGACTAATACATTCAGCGCTTATTCAAGCTAAATTCAATAAGTTTCAAATAATCAGATCAGGTAAACGTTTGCTGTTTGGGTCTTTCAAGTTTGCTTTGTATTTTACAAACTTGAAATAGGTATATTTTACGTCGTTTTGGTAGATTTTTTTAAATAAGTAGAATTAGTCACTTTTCTGAAGATTGGATTTTTCTTAGATATATTGATCGCTGGACAAAAACTGTATCTAATTCTGAAACATCTAAATTATGCCGCTGATTTTTAATGAATACAGGTCACCCGCGACTCCGTCCGTGCGGTATTACAAAAAACGTAATTAGTAGCCTATGTGTTTTTCCAGGCTATGTTCTATGACTATGCCAAAATACATCGAGATCCATGCATTCATTCTGGAGATATCTAACAAACATCTATGCATCCAAACATTCGCATTTATAATATTAGTAAAAAGTAATGGTTATTTCAAGTAAATTCCACTACGGATCCCTAAAACGGATTAAGAATAAATTGTCGTTCATACTGCGCCGTGCTCGTAAATAAGTGTTTTTTTTTATTCGCCGAAACCTGTTTATTTCTGAAAAGGTTGCGATGACCCAAGCAGATTTGCGAGATAGCCCGCGCCTTCACTGGATTACTTTGCAAGTCCTTTATAGAGAGCGCAGGAGTATCATCACTACTTAAGAATATTAAAATCCCTTCTATTTGTGTAAGGAGCTTGTTTTCTTGCTGACGGCGAAACGTTTATCGAATAATGTTGATAAGCCGCAGATAATTGAGCGAGACGTTTGTAGTGCCTTTATATTGTAAGGATCATAAGGATAAGTTTATTACTTATTCTTGTGATTCCTTTTAAAATATTTATTGCTCAAGGTTCTTCTAAAATACTTATACCTATTGTTTAATACGTAATAGTAGTTGGAGATGGTAAGTAACCAAAGGTGTGAACCATTAATTAGACCGCCAGGTTCCATCCACACCATCTCGATGGCTGGCAATCCACAACCGTGCGGTTTGCGCGAAACTTCCTGCTCGCACAGCAGCGTTGTGGAATGGTCTGTCCTCGGCGGTATTTCCAAACCGCTACGACTAAGGGTCCTTCAAGAAGCGAGCTTATCACCACCTTAAAGGCCGGCAACGCATCTGCGGTTCCTCTGGTATTGCTGATGTCCATGGGCGTGGTTGAACACCTCGGTGTTCCCGCTGCTCGTTTGCCCCCTTCTGTTATGAAAAAATATACATATATTTTTGTATTAAACTAACCACTCGTTGGTTCAAAAGCTTAATTGGCAGTTTGTGGTTTACCTAATGTCATTATTAATGCGATGTTTTCATTGCATTTGTTGTGTATCTAATGCTTATCAAGTGACCTACTATTGTAGTACCCCAAACTAGTTGCTTGAATTTGTAGTGCAAATCTTAATTTCGATATAAGCAGCCGTGTTGATTAATTTACAAGAAAACTTGTTTAATTTAGGTGAGTTAAATTTTAAAAATAAATATTACTTGTTTATCAACAATTCTCTTTTGTGTCGTACAATATTTTGTTTTTTCTTTCTTTTTTTTAAGTTACAACTTGGCAGTTACTTCCTTGTTTTTAAATGTTTAATTTAAAAATGACTATTTCAGTTCTTTGGAAGAGTTCATCATGAATAAAGGTGTGCTTTTATTATTGTTTACGTTGGTTTTATTGGCGCTTACAGATGCTAGGTCTTGTTCCACGGGGTAAGTCTTTTTTTTTAAAGATTATTTAAACAAATTAAATACCTTACCGTATATTTTGCAGTCCATACTTTGACTTGGTTTATGACACTATATTCGTTTACCTCAATAAAGAGTATGAAATTTTTTTTTCAGACAGAAAAAATCGTCATGTGGTAGCAATGAGGTAAGAACGACAATATACAATAATAGTTACACTTCAGTTAGAAGTTACCTGTAGTTTGTGGAACATGAAATGCGCTGATTTGAAAAATACTAAGAAAAGTATTGATGTGTTTTGATTTAATTTCAAATATTATTATCATTATCCTAATACCTGTTAGAATAGATTGTTGGATGTAAAGCACTAAAATCACCATCAACTCTTAGCTGCATTTTTGTAAATCCTCGCAAACTCGACCAGACGATGATACAAGAATGAAATACTTAAAAAATCAATAGTAAAAATAGAGTCTACTTTATGTGTATGACCCTAGATGATATTTCATTGCATAAATATAATAATAAAAGTAGTAGAGTCCTTAATGTTTTGTACAAGTAAGGTTAAACTGTTATTGACATACATATTGAATACAAAGAAGGTTATCATAAATTCAACTAAATTAGATCAGAGCAAAGGTTATGCTCCTGTTGATGTTGTTCGTATTTGTTATCTTTGTTTAGATCTATACTATAATAAGATAATTATTAATTTGTTTGTAGATATGTGTTGTGATGGAATAATGCAGCAATAGTTAAACATATTTACAATTTAAACTTATATAAAAACGGCTAAATACTCAAGTAAATTACGAGCATAAAATTAAGGCACCGACTGGTTTCGAGCCCATCGGGATCCCTTCATACGTGAGATTTTAGCCGTTTTTTATAAGTTTATTATAATGTCGCACGACAATTTGAATTATACAATTTATTTTAGGACAGAGGCAAGGATGATTCATCGTCTTCATCTTCATCATCATCATCATCATCTGAGGAAGATGATGGCAAAAAGGTAATAGTGTGTTAACAAAACATAATTATTACATCGATTATGTTCATGTACAAATCAAAATTGTGTAACTCTCAACATTTTAATAAAATTGTTGAGTTTGCTTAGACTTTTTTTGATGTTTGTGTATCTTACTAATCTTACCAATATTATAAATGCGAATATTTGGATTGGTGTTTGTTAGAAGGTATCTCCGGTACGGCTCAACGAATCTCGCAGAAATTTGGCATAGATATAGAACATAGTCTGAAAGAACACATAGGCTACTTATTAAGTTTTTTTAATTGTGCTAAAAATAACGTTGTTTGATGATTTTTTTATAAGTATCAGTCTTATTTTGTCCCATTTTTTTAGTACATAGTTCAATATGCGGGTTTTAATTACCAAAAGTTTTTCGTGTTATACCTCTATATTGGTTGCCTGCTTGCTTGCTGTAGTATACGCAGTGGAACACTCCAATTTGTTTGGAGAATGTTCGAGTTACGGCGGCGGGCGGCGGCGGGTTTCTTCAAGCGAGCCTCAATTGCGGCTCTAATGAGCAATAATGATGAAACTGTTCCCCCAACTTTTGCCGTCTTATTTTTTCCAGTTTAATAGATATGCAAGGGTGGTAACAAAACTCAAATTATAAATTAATTTTATTTATTTCTACATATTGAACAATTATTTAACACGCCATATTAACATTCTAGAGAATCGAGAGACATTATATCAACATGAAAAAAAAATTAGACGGCAAGTTAGCAATGAAAAGTATTCCTTTTCAAAGATAATATAACAAGATTTAATCAAGCATCTCTTGGTGAAGCTCTGGCTGCTCAGTTTTCTAATTTATTTTTTAGCATCAATGATTCCTAGTATATCAAATCAGTCGTATAGTCTAATTCAATGGAACGATACAAACATGTCTATTATTATTTAATCTATAAATACAGCCAAAAGTTAAGGTAAATTTCTTTAGATAGGTTTGATTTTATTTGGTCGTTTCAATTCAACTCGACTATAGATACAATCTACTTTTGTTCTGTTGCTATTTTTTTCTTGTAGTACAATCACAAACTAGAATAACTCAAGCTTTAAAATACGATTGCTATTACAGAGTCACGGCAGAAAGAAGACTAATTGTGTAGACTCATCATCCTCTTCCTCGTCTTCATCATCAGAAGAAGACGATAAATGTGTAAGTTATTATCGATTGCGGTCCCTAAAAATAAGTTATTTACAACGTTTACAAAACCTTTTACCAATTGATTTTTACTATTCAATAATCGTCACATAGTGACGTTTTTATACTACAATGTGGCTATGTAAAAGCGGACTATACTACTGTTAAATAGTCACAGTCTCCCGCGTCTCTCCCGGGTTCGAATCCCGCCATGTACCAATGTGTTTTTCGATTTCCGATTTACATATTTACATTTATCCGGCGTTCTTGCGGTGAAAGAAAACATCGTGATACATACCTGCATATATTTGAGGAGAAATTCAAAGATATGTGTGAAGTCAACCAACCCGCATTTGGCCAGCGTGGTTGACCTAATCACGCTAACTTAGGGTAGACTCCGAGCCCCTCGGTGGGGACGTATAGTGAGCTGATGATGATATTCATTTTATTGTTAACATTACAGGGCCGCGGTAAAGATGATTCTTCATCTTCTTCATCGTCATCATCATCAGAAGAAGATGACAATGAAAAATGTAATAACAACAAGAATGAATCTTCCCATCCTGTAAGTAATGTTATCGTGTTTTATCGAGAAATTATAGCCGTTAATATCTAATCTGTATGACTATTTATGGGAAATAGTGAATAGTTAAATTTCGGGTAAATCGATACTAGATAATGTATTATCGCTGTTATAACAAGAAATAAAAATGTTAATTTTAGGTATGCCTCTTTCTATACGGACGCAATCAATAATTATATAATAGAATTTTCAATTCAAGGAATGCTTTAAATGTTCTTTAGTTCCTTTAAATGTTAG
Organism: Papilio xuthus; assembly: GCF_000836235.2. Lineage (NCBI taxonomy): Eukaryota > Metazoa > Arthropoda > Insecta > Lepidoptera > Papilionidae > Papilio > Papilio xuthus. The sequence continues at coordinate 1,540,316 of NW_013532534.1, read as the reverse complement.
TTAATTTGAGAGATTGAATTGGAAATAGTTCTTAAATTAGCCTGCCGGCTTTTATATTAATGCCAGCATTTTTTTATATCTTATTTAAATCAAGATTTGTCGTTTTGGTTGTAAAAAATTTACCTTGAGTATAGCAGCAATGTTTACAATTACCTTTTCGTTTAAGTGCGTCACTGATGACTTTCAAGCTATACTTATCGACAGTGCGTTCCAGCCTGCTGGCATAAAATTACTAGCAAACTAAACTTTTTTCGACATGACTATAAATGTGTGCATTAACCTTAGATCGCTTGCTTAGATTGTGCGTTAAGTTCAGACTTAATTATTGTAAGTTTGCTCGAGCCAGGTCAAGGAAACTTTTTTACAAACAACTCTTGAATATTTAATGCTTATTACGCGGTTGTTTCATGGTTCTATTTTAGTCATGCATAAACGTAACATTGTCAAATTCCGTCAAATTAGTTGTATTAACAAAATTTTAATTTTTGATGTATTAAGAAAGAATTTTTCTATTTCAGCATAAAAAAGGAAAACATTTCAAGAGTTAATTTTTTGTAAGCAGCTGCAGAACCAAAAATGAGAAGATGATCAAGATGTCTATTAAATTATCTTGAATCTTTATGAAAATGTATCGTTTAGAGTATATTTCTTTAACCTTTATATAAACTTAAAGGAAGAAACTTTTTTTTATAATAATTTTTAAATAAAAACATTTATTGAAACACGTTTGAATTATTTTAATAAAAAATAAAAATTAAAACGTGAACGGATTCTGTTGTTCATGTGAAAAGCCTTCATACGAGTTAATTAATCCATAAATTGTTCCCGATGCAGATCTCGATCCGGATTCGTTTAATTTTATAACATGGCTGCCATTAAAATTTATTTCCTTGTTTACTATCATATTAACAATACGTAGATATTGATTATTATATTATATTTAAGGTCATTCAGAATAAAATATATTTTTAGCATCATTTGTTCCATAAAGTAATACATTTTTGGAACGTTGATGTTGGTTTACTTAATATAGTTAAGTTAAAGCTAATAAACTTTAAACTATGTATGTTTTAAATATATTTATTTTGTATAGAATACAACATTTTTGCGTAGGCATGCTTTGAATGGTTTTAATTACAAATGTTATCACAACACGTAATTGAAATATTGTCGCCCCGAAGAGAGGTATTTTAATAATGAAATGCCTCTACTCTCCTGCTCACACATGCTTTTGACATTTTTACTGAGATCGTGCCAAGGTCATGGACTCATAGTATTTTTACGCAGATTTTTCTTGCATTAACTGTTTTTTTTAAATCTTACTTCTTATTGATATTATAAATGTGAATGCAAAACGTCTGCATGGATCCCACTGAAAATTGACATAGATGTACATAGCCTGGAAGAATATTTAGGATACTAATTAAGTTTTTTTTTAAATCAACGCGGGCTTAGTCGCCGTCGACTGCTAGCAGACAATAACTATAACTACCTTTTATCTAATAAATGCTACGTGAAATATTCATATGATCTATTTGAAATTATAACCCTATAATTGTATGCAATAATCGATATTTTTTTGAGTTAAATATGTGTTGCATTGGATTATGTAGCAATAGAATTTGAAACATAATTTCTAGGTTATTTGCCAAGAACTATAAAGTTGGTCAGTCAGTACACTCGTGAAAATTAGTTATATTCCTACCGAACGAATAAAATCACTGAACCGAGCTTGTATTGCGGACGCTACTAACGAGCTTTTTATAATGATGAATTTCGAGCTTTCTCTGTAATCGTAACTTGAAAATAATATTTTTAAATAAATACATTTTTTTTTTCACCAGCTAGTAGCTTTTAATCTTTTAGGTTCGATAGTTTTAATACCAACATTTTTATGTTGAGCTTTTTAAACTAAATAAACCGGGGAAAATTATTACAGTGGTAAATCAATTAAAACTTTAGTTTTCTTTTATTCTTTATCTTTAAAAAGAGTAGATAAGTGGGACATGATTTACTACGTATTTAACAATATTCTTAACGTTGCTTTATACCGATGTTAAATATGGAAGAAAGTGAATTAAAGTCTTATCTAGATGTTAAATGTATTCTGCTAACTTTAAGGAAATCAAATGCGTTAAAGATGCAAGGATAAGTCTATTTATTAAGAAAAGAAGCTTTGCTATAAGTAGATTAAGGACAAATGTGTTAATTATTATTATTAAGGCAGGCAACGCATCTGTGGTTCCTCTGGTATTGCTGATGTCCATGGGCGTCGATGAACACCTCGGTGTTCCCCATGCTCGTTTGCCCCCTTCTGTTATTAGTACTTGAAACTAACCGCTAAACGGGATTTCAAGAGTTTCAATTGAAATTTTACTCAACATTTTAATATCATTGCAGTAATAAAATCTTAGTGTAATTTCCATCTATAGAATTCCTATGCTAATATTATATCACAACGCTATACAACAGGAATCCTTTTAATGTAAAGTCGGTATGAATTCCGCGAAGCGTCTCAATATTCTCACGTGTATGAAATACCGTATTCGTTTGAAGAATTTGACTGTTATTTATAGTATAAATAATTTAAGGTAAAATTGATTAAATATTAAAAGAAAGCAATACTAAATAGTTCTCATTTTTCAAAAATATTGTTGTAATTTATCGAATAGAAAAATACTTATAAAATAGATAATTAATTTTATTGTAATCAATTGACAGATACTAGCTTCTATTATTGTCTGAATTACCAGATGATAATGCGATATATAAACACGGCTAAACACTCACGTATATTCGTTCGGTGGCGGCACCGACTAGTTTCGATCCCATCGGGGGCCCTTCATCAGGATGAATGGTACTGGTATAATTTCGCGGGCGCGGCCCGTCGCTCACTGACTTTGAATAATTTAACAGATGATAATGTGTTTTGGGTACGTTAGTACTTATATGTTTATGAATAGGGTATGTATTTCACTAGCACTAACTTAAGGTAGGTTCCGAGCTCCTTGATAGGGACTTATAGTGAGCTGATGATGATGTATTTATATTCTTTTATGACCTTCGGTAAACCAAATAACTAAACAAATTTTGACTATTAAGGTGTTAAAGACCGACAAGCTTATTGACCCGATCAGCATCAATCAAACTAAATTATGACTCACTAGCGCCTCTCTGTAAATTTTTAAAGAAGTGTCACTATACCCTTATCGTAATATGAGTCTTGTCTATATTTTTGAACTATAAAGGTTAATGTGCATTTGTGCACTCCTCGTCGTAACGGTAATACCCAGCCTCGCGTTCGTATAGGCGGACGGTCATCTCCACTTCGCCGATTAAGGAGGATATAAAGATTTAATGTTAGCCAAACTATCGTTCTCACGGACGCACTGATTGCCTGCGACGAGCGGCAGCGGTTGGGTTAATTGCGAGTGGACGTCTCGTCGACGTTTCCCCAACCGATACAGTGGTGGTGAGAATCATATGTCGCAATCATCTAGTAAAATCTTGCAACTTTGTCCTGATCATATCATCAATGTCTATCGTAGAAGATTTGATTGTGCAGCGTCATCCTGTAGGAAACCACTATTCTAGAATATGTAAGTTAAGTAAAAAACAAAGATACATTCAATGAGTTCATGGATAATGTCCATTGTTTGCTGTATATTAAATTAAAATATATTTATAAAAACACATCACGGAAATTACGTAGATAATCTTAATTGCTCAGTTCAGGAATACATGATAAATCAATCATAATTTATGCATTGTTCCTAAGAAAATTGACGTCCAATTATAGATTTAAGCAGTTATTATTAAAAAGTTGATGGTTCACTACCGTAATAGATAAACCATTTAGTTTCTATTTATCATTAATAGAACATACGGCGACAAAATTAGCTCGATATTATCGTACGAACGTCCCATTTAATATTTGTTTGTACAAATCATTTGTGAAGAGATTGTAACCGCTCTAACGTGTTTGTTGGCGCGTAGTTATCGATAAAGACTCCATCGAGTTTAATTTTAATATACGATGAGTTCCTTTATATTTAGTGTGAGTGAATCTGTGAGTTTATTCAAATGAACATTAAAATGATTCGCTTTATGAGGTATATCTTAATTTGTTTAGTATTCTTTGATTTGTTAAACCCCGAAGCCGCACCGATCTCCGGTCAAGACGTGGCCGTCGCCTTTAGTAATCCTGTTAAGGATATTGTGGAGTTCTTAGTTCATAAGTTTGGAAAGAATAATAAAGATAGAGGCGACAACAAAACCGTCACACCTGGCCCCTCTATGATTGATGTGCCACTGAACACTAATAGCTGCACGAACGGTGCTGTGAGGGATATCTACGGCGCGTGTAGGATACGGTGGTGATTGGGGGCCGCACTTCACAATAATCGAATTTGACGCGCAGTTTGTTCTATAACAGTCGATAAAATGGACGCAAAGATTGTGTTGTTTGTAGTTATTCTATCTCTGTACACGTTTTCAACGGGACAAAGTGGTATTGTTTTCAATTTTCATGAGAAATTGCGCATGGCCACGACGTCTACTACCGAGAGGGTTAAAAGTGGACAAATAATAAGAGTACCGGTGCTAGAATGTCCTGATGGACAGAGACGAGATCATTTAGACAACTGCAAACAACCGTTTTAAAGGTAAGTGTGACGTGTCCCATACGATCTAGAAGACATACACTAATATACTAGAAAAAATACCTTATTATTTATGTCCCTTTGTTATATTTAAATAATGACATAAATAACATGTTGATAAGAAGCAACTTCACTTTATATCAAAGAACTCAGAATTAAAAACACTCGTGCACAACACTTGTAATAATGTCTATTATGAATGCAATATAATTTATATTATACGAATAGTACAGTCAGCTACATAAATATGTATACACTTTCAAACTGTAAAAACTTGTACACGTCTTCAGTTAGAAAAAATTGTAAGCACTTATCCGTCAGTATGTTTTTCACACCATGGTTATATGTTATTGACCAGTTTTTCCATACTTATATTTGTACCAAGAGAATTAATCAAGTTTCTACACTTGTGTGTGTGTATATATGTTTATTTAGCTGACTGTACACTACGAAGCTATAAATAACTATCATTTTAGTTTCAGATAAAACATCCGCTTGGATAAGAAATATTTAAAAGAATTAAATAACCAGAATTTTTATAAGTAGCGATTTCCTTGAATTGCTGTGGTATATTAATGTTATCAATTCGTCGAACGCAACAATTATCACAAGTGACTAAAGATCTCGCTGTAGGTCAGCTAGGTCGCACATTATCTAATCATATTCTTGAAAGTAGCTTAATTGTAAGACTATATTTTCTAAAGAACCGTGAGAAGAAAGAGACGTTTTAAGCAACATGAAGCTATCGCTTATTGTTATATTTTGTGTCGGGATAATTGTAATAAGCCACGAAGCAAATGGAGACGTGGTCGTGGATCTGTTTGGGAAAATTCAAGAATCCGCACAGAAAATCGGAGACGATATCAAGAATGTTTTTCAATCGAACAACAAACGAAATAACCAGTATCCAAAAGAATCAGTGAAAGTGTCTAAACCCGATAACGTAGATGCTGATAGGATAGTTTTTGACAGATCCGAGGTTACACAGGCCAGTGTGAGCACACCCAAGAGTGTCTCGAATGGAACAAACGCGAATGGACAAGATGGAAGAGAAAATTTCAGAGGCGCTTGTGCTACTGGGTACCAGCGCACGTCTGATGGTAGATGTAAACCTACTTTTTAATTTTGGTGATTGTTTTAAATGCATTTTATGAAACAAAACATTTTGTATAACACGTCGATGTGAATCTTACGATTTACGTATCAAGAGTATCTTCAAAGCACAAAAGGTATAAAATATATAAGCAAGTTTATTCTCTTTTAAACGTGCTGTAGTTAATGTTAATTTACTTTATTAAACGTATCAGATACAAAGTATTGTTTCGGACTTTACTTGTGTTTCATTTTATGTGTCACCTATTGATTTAATCTTAACGTAATAGTTATTTCATAGTAACGATTGTTAGTAAAATAATAATCTATGAAGTACTTACTTTTAAATGTTATTATAGTATTTTATTCTTTTTAAATAACTATATTATTTAAAATTTACAAAACGTTATCGTATGTGTATTAATTTTAGTTAAAATTCAGACTAGTAAAACACATCACATAATGATTTTTTTAATTATTTTGATATTTTAATTAAATTTTATATTTTAAATTTTTTTTACTATTTTTGATCAATGATATGTTCAGCGTGGGTCTCTGTTATACTAATATAGGGACGCTTCTCTGTATATGGCTCCTTAAAAGATCGATTAAAATAAATTAAAATGGCTGAATAAAATGAAATTTTAAGGTATTGTATCTTATAATTAAAATAAATAATCCAAAGTTGGATGCGCTTATCAATACGTTGGATATTCTGAAAGTCGTTGCCCCATAAATTGTCAAGGAGCAATTCAACGTTATTATAGTGTGACAAGTTTATCTGGCCGGTAAGAAAGCCGCTACTATAGCGGTTACTATACAAAAAAATGTAAAACCTACGCAGCATATATACAAATTGATATAAAAGAAAAAAACATGACTTGACAGCTACAGTAAGGCAAGAAGCTTGTGACATTTTATATATTTTTATAGACAGAGGAGCGCTACTATAGACAGAAATATATATTTGACCCGGTGATTTATGGTCATATATATTTGTTTGTCATTTTCTATACTCATGTTGGTTTTTGATGTTTTTTTAACAAAGCGCGGCTGCCTCATCATCGGGCCAGACATCTTTATTTGACTATAAGATATCATAATTTAGTTTGACTTACGCCCTCCGGGTCAGATAACTTTGTTGGTCTATAAGAATGTGTGTAACTGTGAGTTTACACTGCAGAAACATTCGTATAATAGTATATTCTTATCATAATTTCTTGAAGAAGAATGAGAGAGTTGACGATAAGTTTTGTATGTGTACGATAGTGAAAACCAATGGTAAGAAGGAACTAAATATAGAAGTCTGACGTCAATTGTTTTAAAACTTACATTGTACATAATTTACTGTATTAAAATATGTTTAATGCATTGAAAATATAGCATGTACTATTCTTGTGTGCTTTTTGCGATATCGCGTTGTTGATGTTTTGCAATTCTTCGTAAAATGTTCTTGTGTTCTTTAAGCTTTAGGCACTGTAATTAACAACAAAACGTTAATTTACCTAATTTATAATTTAACTGTATTTTTAGTTTATCAAATTTCTTTGTTTAACTTAACTCAATATGGAAATTTCACGCAGTTTGATGTAAGGTTTACTGAAGTTAGTCATAAGAAAATTCGTCATAGATTAAAAAAATTATGTTCTTTTCTAGTTTTTTGATAAAGCAAAAGAATACTTACGTAAACAAATGCTACCAGTATACCTTCTATTCCGAATTACGGAAGTTAAGACTTAAGTCCGAAGGAGACCGGTCTTGTCTCTGTCTTTGGAGCTGATTTAGTTTTAATATAAGTATTCTTAAAATTTTATAGAGTTCAAATGTTCAAGTTGCATGTAACGACATAAATCAGAGTTGACTCCCGTAAAGTGAAATGTGAAAGCCACTTACCTAATGCTGAAAGCGGCGACAATCTCATTCCGGGCGACAAATTGGGAACACCTTCCGGCGTCAGGCGACACCGCACGGGCGCGCGGCCCGCACCCGCACTCTCTGCTAAATAGCTATTTATTGCGGCGGCGAGCGAGACACCTGTCTCCAACGGGAAAGTTAGGCGAGTGAGGTCAGCTTAGAAAATGTAAAAGACAATAAAATGATAAAAAGACCTAACAGTAGCAATAATAAAAAGGGCAACAATTTACCTGATGTCAACAAGCGCCTAAATAGGCGAGACAATCTGGATTGGATTTGGAAATTTGTCATTCCAGAAGTCAGTAATCCCTAAAATACTTTACGCATGTCAGATGAGATCTTGGTACTTTATCGATCATTCCCACCTAAATCGTGTCTAAAATTCATACCACAATTATTTTGATCTACCTGGTTATGATGTTAGCCAAACAATTAGAGCCGAAAAAAACGAAATAGAAATTGTAACTTTGCTAAGATGTCAGATTCGATGATAAATATTTTTCAGTTCTGGTATATGAAATTAGATCCTAAAACAGTTCGAAACTTTGAACCGTTTACTAAAAATTTAAATAAACAATGATTAAAATAGTATACAATAATGTTAAACTTGTTTAATAAATGACAGGAATACTAAGTTGTCGGTGTAAAAGCCAGCGGATTACGTTGTACTGGAACTCATTGTCCACATTCCTGTCGACCAAACCCCATCTAAGACCCCACTGTCAGTGCTCGTGTGTGTCTGACAACGTAATCAACCTTAAATAAGGTCATTTTAATGGTTGCTCTATTTCCTGCTGCAATACGAATTTCATGGTTTCTTGCGTTTTACATAAAATTCCTTATATTTTACTATACCTATAAATAGTTATGCCTAGAAGACATTGATGAGAATAAAGCACTGGTGATTTAATATACCATGCACTGAAAAAATCTGTAAAAAATTGTTTAAATAAATTTAGGTAAAGTTATAAATTCAAGGATTTTAATATTTGTGACAAAGGAATTTGTAAAGATAAAAAATTATGCAACAAATTGAACCTCAACAACAAAAAAATCGATGTTTCTGTATTAAGTTCATGGTATCAGTATTTTAAAGCTAGAAAAACAACATTGTTGTGCAAAGGTACATATGATTACAAGTGTAATTTTTACTCAACAATAATATCTATTTCATAGGAGACAATGTAAATAGAGTCGTTATTATGTCCAGCGGTCACACTCGTATCAAGTATTTGTTGAAATTGGTGACGTCAGATTATCGATTATTTGTCAGTATGGAAGTAAACATGTTGCTATTTAGATGTATCACATTTCATATTGTAGCCGAAGCACATTGTGAATAGGATATGAAGACGAATAAGGGTATGTTCACATGAACTTATAACTAAAGCGGTGTGAGACAATATGAATGGATTCGTCCTTTGTTTTAATCACTAAAAATAATAATTTGTAGTCAACCAGTGCGATAATTCCTTTATGAATATTCATACTAAAATTATCTTTCTATTTTGATGAATTAAAAATGTTCGAAAGGTACGCCGCGCGGCGTTATTCTGAACGTGATACTTTGATACGTGAGCGCTGGCCGGTCCATTTGTTAACGAAGCGATATTGTGACACCGGTCCGTTTAATTGAGCTATTTGTGTTAGTCCGGCCCTGTCACAACGCTCTCGCCGCTGCCTCCCTAACTACAAAGCGCTTTGTTTACATTCGATGCTATACAACATTATTATTTCAATACAAAATAAAATCATTACTTATTTTTTAATTATGCATTTGAAATCTGGTTAATCTTTAAGAAATATTTATTCTAATTTTATAAACAAAAAAAAAATAATTTGACGGACATTGCAAGATTGGGCTTCTTTAAGCTTCTTTGTTTTAACACTATTATTCAAACATTCACCCTGTTAATGATTACAAATTGTTTTTGAATAGAGACGAATAAATTCAATGTCGTTTCGTTATATGGCAGCAGGCAATGTATACAATCAGTCGCCTGTTCTGCGATATTTTTTTCGTGTGACAATGTTTTATGGAAGTAATTTCAAACAAAATTGCATTTGTATGTTTAATCGTAACATATGTATCTACTAGCTGTTGCCCGCGAATACGTCCGCGCGGAATAAAAAAAAAAACTTAGTAGTTAGTAGCCTATGTGTTCTTCCAGACTATGTTCTACATCTATGCCAAATTTCAGTGAGATTCATTGAGCAGTTCCGGAGATGCCTTCAAACAAACATCCATTTATTCATCCATCTAAACATTCGCATTTATAATATTAGTCAGAAGTAAGATTGTATGAATTTTTTTTACATAATTTCGCACTGAGTGGAAAGTTTTGAATTTAAATTATGGTTATTTATTTATTTAAATTTAGTCGTAAATATCTGAAGTTAAGTAAAAATATAGTATAAGTTACATAATGCAATCGAAGTAACAATTCAATTTAAGTAGCGGTAAAAACACAAGAGCTTACAATTAAGAAAGTTTAGTCTGGGCAATTAGGCCGCTTACTAATTGGTTACCGTTTCATTTTAAAGTTACAAGTTTGAAGTAAACTCTATTGAAATGCATGACGGGCTTGGTTCGCAATTTAAATAAAAAATTGCAAAAAGTTGTAAAAAAATTTTGAAATGTTCACGATAGGCATGTTTTACAAAAGAAAACAGTACAACCGTCACAGTTATTATGGTTAAATCATTCCTACTAAAATCGGAAAAATATATTTAAAGACTTAGAAGTTACTGTAAAAAACCTTTTTTTTAATATCATAAGGTGGCAAACGAGCGAGCGGCCACCTTAAATCGCTGAAATAGCGAAGTGACCCTTGCCCATGGACATACGCAATTGCATATGCGTTGCCTACCTTTAATCTACGGAGGAGAGGATGCACAGAAAGAAAATATTTTCCCTTTCTATGCATCCTCTCATCCGGAAAATCCACTTCCACTTCCCATCCTTTCCTCATAAAAAAAAGGATGGGAAGGAAAGGGGACTAAATTAGGCCTCCGGGACGCCCAATCATCAGACGAAACGCGGAATTGCTTCCACTTCACGCCTGTTTTCTGTGTTGTCGTGGTATTTCACCGGGCGAGCCGGGCCAGTTTGTGCGAAGATGTTAAAGCGGGCCACATTTAATTTTACCACTGTTGTTACTTACCAAGTTTCTGTAGGCAACAGGCAGTTGTTTATTAAAACAAATGTAGGTTATTTATTGTTTAAAAATGTAGTGTAAAAAAAAAGGTTTTGTTGTTTTGTATAAAAATATTAAATGAACTTTGTTGGAATTTCGAAACGGAGAAGAATTGATGGCACACATCGCGGCTGACGTAAACAAAATGTAAAATAAAGTCAGGTTGCGGCGTTGTCACGGCGCGGCGGGCTAACACAAATAACTCAATTGTTCCAAGTGGAACATCACTTGCAGAACAAATGGCCCACTCACATGTCCTGCCATCTGTTTTCATTTAAATTGGACAAGTTTTTTCGTTATTTTAATCTATGTCTGATCGAAATTTTTTATACGCAGCAGTTAAAAAAACAAAATACTTTTTGACTTTATGTAGCCAAGCAGTCATTAACACCGCACTCTCTCAGGGGGGGGGGGGGGGGACACCTCACAAACATACAGTAACAAAATATTACATTATTATAGCGTTCAGAATATACAAAGATTATAAGGAAAAGGAGAGCTTGGGATGTGATACATTCATTTGAGTAAACACAGAGTTGATTAAATATGATTAAATCAGAATTTAGCCGCAGATGCAATTGTGGCCAACATTCTTGTTTAATTATTAAATAATAGCTCCTTAAACTGCTTGTTGTTAAATATCATTTGTTTAATTGGACATCTAAAGAATGTAAAAATAAATCAAACGTTCATATCCACATATTTTAGCCACGAATAAAATTAAAAAATTGGTTACCAACCGTAGTGCGTGAGTTATTACTTTCCAATATCCTATTTTGGATTGTCCACGTCGATCCTATTAATCAAAAAAAAAATCATCTGCCTCAGAATTGAAGCAATACTGTTATATGAAATGGGATATTAAAAACAAAAAAACGAACATGCCATCGAACCACAAATTGCAATACGTAGAATATTTAAGTATGTAACTTTATTCAAAGCTCTTAACAGTGGTCTGACTTGAAAAACTTTTATAATTTTTACATCGAAACTACTTTACTATTTTTATGTTTTTTTGTAATAAAAATATATTTAAAAATAACTTGAAGTCTTAAAAGTTTTCAACACAATCAAAAAGTTAGTGCTTTTAAAATGTTTAGAAATATATAAAAATATTATGTCTTAGAATAAAAGAAAACTGTTTTATACGAGAGTATCGTAAAAAGTTTTTGTTCTTCTTAAAAGTGTAATCCTGTTTTACATTAGTAGACATTGAGTTATATGAATAATTGAAGTATAAGAGAAGATTTTTTCATTTGGCTCAGAAAAAAAAATTGAAGATAATTATATTATTTTTAATAAAAGGCTCAAAGAATTTAATAGTTCTTTTCCTTGAGCTAGATTACGTCTTGGTGTAACTGTGAGTTATGACCGTAGAGGGCGCTTCAATCGCTCGAACAGGACACCATCTTCTTACAGGAATCTTGTGAAAATATTTAATACAAAACACGGAATAATACTTATTTGGTTTTTGTCGTCGAAACCAGTAGAAAACTTTTTTGTGTATAACGAATTTTTTAGATGTATTATACAAACAATTAAAAAATATTAAATTATTTAATCTTTCGTGAGACATTATACTAATCCTTCCCATCCTTCCCATCATCAGGATGAAGGGCCCCTGATTGGCTCGAAACTAGTCAGTGCCGCCACCGGACGAAGTGAGTACGTGAGTGTTTAGCCGTGTAATTAAAAAATATATTTTTCTGTCATCATTGTTCCGTATTTTATTTTGAAGCAATTGGGCCTAACATTTATTCGTTTTTCACTATAAATAATTTTGCATTATGTGATAATAGATTTCAGATTTTTTATATATTACGATTTAGTTTGTAGATATTGAAATAAGAATTTCTTTTATAAATTTACAGAGAATGCTCGTAAATGTGATTTCCCTGATTAAAGTCGAAGCGCATCGGATGTTTGCAAGTACGATGCGAGCCGAAACAGAGTTGGCACGTCGACTGTGACTTAATTATAGAATTGTTTCGTCAACTGGAAAAATAGGAATTGCTATAAACAAGCATCTATATAATTCTTCTTAACTGATAGAATTCTTTATGGTCACTAACCCTAGTCCCTGTATCTAAATTATTAGAATACTAGTACTTTTTTGTTTTATTTCATTATTATGAACAAGTACAAGATACAAATAAAGAACAGATTTTTTGGTGTCATTCTTTTAAATTTTACAGGTTATTAGGAGTAAATTGTTTAGTCGACAGTATGAGATAAAAATCATCTATAACGCAACGCATAAGCTAAATTAAACCGAAAATATGTTTAATTAAAATTGATTTTGTTTTCCTAACTTTTTTAAAAATCACGTCCCACGAATTATAATATTGAAAATTCGTTATCACTGCTTACCTCGAGAGTTTAAAATACACGGAAGTTTACATTCAAATATAAATGTTCTCAATTTAATTTAGTTTTCTTATTTTGTTATAAGATTGTGTCGTAGAGTTCTAGAGTTCGGTGTTCTAATTGAAACTAGTTCTCATTTAATTTCAAACATCTACGTCCTAAAACTTTACTTGCATAGGTTAATAACGTTTTGTTCATTACTACTTTGGATCTCGAATAAGACTACTCGATGTAATTTGCTACAAAAAAGGATACGAAGGAATAAAAATACGTAATATTCTTTACCTATCTTGGAGTATAAATAAAGTTGTTTTGTCAAGATTTTTGTGCATAAAGTTTGAAACTATCAAACCGATTATGTCAAAATTTGGCCACTATGTAATGTGGTCTAACTCAAAACATACAATAGTGTTTTGTTCAATTTTAAACATAGTGATAATCGTGCAAAGTCGAGGCTTAATAATACAAAGTATAGATTCGCTACTCAACTAATTATTACCTGATTAATAAGTTCCTTAATAGTCGTAATTGATTATTTTGCTTTAAGACCACTGACTACTTAATCTAACGTCTTAATGTGATCAAAAAAACCTTATTATAAAATTTAGGGACGAGTTGAGCATAAAACCTCTTATGGTAACATGAATTTTGACGTTAGGCGTCAAAGTCTCAAGAAGCTGTAAGGGGATTAAAAATTGAATAATCTCAAAAGTGAGTTCTGCTGATTAAAATCAAAGCGCGCCGGATGTTTGTAAGTGCGACAGAGCGCGGCGCGGCGCGGCCCGGAGCGTAACGACATTATAAAATTGTTTCATGTAGTGTAAAAACGAATAAGCAGTTGTTTTGTGAAATAAATTGACGACTTTTTGACTTCTTAACTTGCTTATTGTTCAACGAATCAACTTACAATTTTCCTAACTTTTAAGCATGTTAAAATTATAATATCTTTTTATTTAAAGATAAATGTTCTTGTATTTAAAACAACAATATTTAAATATACTAATAAAACTGTATATTCAAAAGTAGATATAATTTTCGTATCTTTTAATTGATCGAATAAATCATGGCTTCTTTAATAAATTTCACGGAGTTGAAATCTTATTTTTCACTTCATTATGATGTGGCGTAATAGCTTTGACAATAATTAATTTAGCTCGTTATGATGCGCCGTACAACATTTTGTATTTAAAATTAAAGATGAAGAATTGAATTAGTTTGATTTTTGAATAATTGGGGATATGTATGTACATGCATATGGTTTTATTGTACACTTATTACCGTTTATTTCTGAGACCAAAATCTCTCTCTAAAACATCGTCATCCCTGTCATTATCTTTGACAAAACAGAGATAACAACATATTTTAAACGTGCATTTTGGTCTCGGAAACTCACGGTTAGTTAAATAGTTTGATATTGCGTCATTCCAATGACATAATCTATTCAATTTGGTCAAAAATTTTACATGTAGGATCAATTATCGAATTCTAAATGTTCATATTACGAGATTAATGGTAATAAACCAGTGTAAGACTTCACTTGCTTTATACATATAAATATTAGTGCTATAATACAGAATACAGTGTAGAATGTATACCTTCAAATCAGATCTTGCCACAGATGTTCAGGTTCCCACGTCGCGCCTACCCCCAGGTTAATAGACTTAATTCCATGTCGACTATTACTGGTGTGTAGTTTGAACCAATTATTTTTATTAGGGTAAATGTTACATTTTATGTCGCATCATGATTACCGACACGAATTAGTTTCTTGTTTGATACAGTTATCAACGTACTGTCTTGGAAATGTTATTATATAAAACACCTTTACTATCTAACGAGCTGCCGCCCGCGAATTTGTCTGCGCGGAATAAAAAAAAACTTAATCAGTAGCCTATGTATTCTTCCAGACATGTTCTATATGTATGCCAAAATTCAGCGAGATCCGAGCAGCCCTTATGGAGATACCTTCACACAAACATCCATCCAAACATTCACATTTATAATATTAGTAAAAAGTAAGAAGTAGGATATAGTGAGATTTAGTAGATATTGATCCCAAGGGTTTTTTATAATTTAATAAAAAAGGGAACAGTTTTTTTTTTAATTTAGTTGCCACGGTGTTAACTGATTCGAAGTAGGTTTATTTAATGAAAATAATATAAAGCATTTCTCGCTGAAAATTTTATAAATTTTGAGTTTTAGTAACACAGTAAGAGTAAATTAATAAAGCCTTTTCTTTGTTCCAAATAAACTTTAACATTAATCAAATAAAAAAAATCTTTCATGATCGTAAACTCTGAGGGCTATCGCGAATAATGTCGATATGCGTTTTCGTAACGTCAACGAAAAAAACAAAATTTGCATGAGACCTGTTAAACTTTACAGTCGATAAACAAATTTAATAAAAATTTGTTCATGACTTTGTGAATATTTTCTCGCAAATTTTCGTGCAAGGCCCTCTGTTTACAATTACTGAGTAAACTAGACAATATTTAATTGAGAGAAGCTCGGTTATAAATACTTAAGAGTAAATTTGTAAATTGGATTTTATGAATAATTCACGATTTACACGTCTAATAAACAAGAGAACTTTAAAATATTGTTTCTCATCTCCTCTTGTCGAGTAAACAAACGTTGTTATTATGACTTCAGTCGCCTCCGACTTGATTTATCAATTCTTTACGGAATATGAACTGAAAACGTTTATGCTAATTTGCTTATTGCTGTATATTTTTTTATTTCTATAGGAAAATGAATATAAAATAGTAAACGAATTCCTTAACTCATATAATAAATCCTTTATATATACAGAAGTTGATTTTTTCAAGCTTCGTATTTTTATTTCCAAAGGTATTTTATTAAGGTGTCAGTAAATAATTGTTGTCATCTTCTCCCATCTACCAAACAAATTGTATCATTAGACGTGCGAATTTGTCTAAATAAACGAAGTCAAATTTGAATAATTTACGAAAAAAAAAATAATATACAGCGCCTAGTCGTGGCTTGTAATCATTCATAATTTATTTACTTTGTTTGCCTTTAAGATGACCTTGACATTCGCTAATTAAAAATTGAAATTGAAAATAAATAAATAAATGCTTTATTGTAATACACAATCATGTAGGAGCCTTGGCTCCTGAGCTAGAGCGTAGCCTTATGTTTGTGAAACTAATAAAAAGGTTCTTTTTAAATTGACAATTCTAGTAAATGGAAGTAACATTCCGATGTTAAATTTGAAAACGAATATCATTTTGACATTTTAATAAACATGTTGATTAATATAGCGCATTTATCTTATTTATATTCACTAAATAAACCAGGAAACAGTCTTGAATAATGTTTTCATCTCCTTTCGTCGACGAAACAAATGGTGCTCATATCAAGTCGCCGAAGACTGCATTCACTGAGCTAATTATAATACAAGCTGTGACGAAGTTATGTATTTAAATTAAATGAATGGATACATTATTAATGAAAAAGATGATGGAAAAATGATTACACTTAGTATGAGGAGAATTTGGGCTGATTATGATGAGGCAGTATTTTAATTACATTTTTAATTTAAAAATATTTTAACCATTTTATCGTACGCTGATACATTACCAATAATCATGATTATTTTTAAATATGACTTAAATGAATGCCATCTTGATAAATAATAACAAAGAACTTGTGCTGGAACCAGTTTTGGTCATACATATTTAGGGGAAACAATCTCTTATAACCACGTCGACGTACGTAATATCAATCCCCGGCGGTCAAAGGGTTAAACATGTGTTTAACTAAATAGTGTCTAACTGTTTTTTCCGATGTTCGATTCAGTATAACATAATGTTGTCTCTGTTTTATCAAAGGACTTTTAAGAGATGACAATAAGTATGTCGTAGATTTGCGAGCGGTTTATAATTTAGATGGGCGATATCATATTCCGATACTGCTTTATTCAGTCAGTGCGCACACCGGCGCGGGCGATGTTTCTAGACCAAGCCTATCACTTGTCAAACGACCACGCGCACTACTGACAGATACAATGACACTGACAGACGTCAATGACACACCATACAAGCGATGTTGCCATTCGAATTAAATAATTAACGTCATAAATTGAAATTCTCCGACGTGTTTTAATGTAGGTGACTGCAATGGAATTAAATGATCACATAACTTAGTATTATTCTTTAAGGCTTAGGTCTTAAATTCCAATATAACAATTTGTAAATATTATATATTTAAAACTCAATACTTTTTCAATCCATATGAAATCGAATATGTTATTTTGATCTTTCTTTCAATATCGAAGGATCTGTGAAAATAGGGAGCTTTGTAACATTGACACGTTCGTTATAAACCGTTTATAGGATGCGATGACGGCCGCGCGTGAGACGTGAGGTGGCACTTCATGTTCGCGGCCCATACAAAAATTCAACCTCATATAATATTTATACCGTTTCTCTGAAGTAAGTATCTCTAAGATGCTTCCAATTGGTTATCAATCTATGTCAATTTTACCTGTTAATACGTTTTTAATACGCATTATTTTTTATCAAGTTCTTTTTACAATGTTTTCTAGCTCGATTAGATCATTATGTTATGTTTATTTTATTTAATTAGTATATAAAAAGTATAACTAATTTTAACTTTAATTAATACACGAATATATTCTATATTACACTTTTACTATAAATGTATAATTAAAAGTCTTAGATTTAAAAAAATATTTGAAAGATATATAATATATTTTGCTCTGCCTAATACATCTCTATTTCGCAGTTGAAATGTATCCTCCGTTTTCCTGAACATGACCGCAACGCACGTTCCTCAGCCACGAGTATCGTATATATGATAGGGTATAAAGCTATGTACTAAACCATCTTGCATTTATCGTTAAAATTATTTATTTCAACGACAATGCGTTTAAGAGAAAACGCGATAATAACTTATAGTTTCTGTGATGTAGGTAGCTAGAAAATCACTTTGTGTATATTACCCTATTGAATGTCATATTTTGTATAACAGTCGAATTAAACATCTTGGACTTGACACTCGTGTTTCATTGTATATATTACAGTGGCGACGAGGATTAACAAAAAAATATACGCGCAAGGTGTTATTTTGCGCGGCGTGCAGACATTTAGTGTTGTGCGGCGTATTTACACTTGTTTACGTTCGATAATGTCGGTGGGACTAATCGGCGCCTTCGATGTGCGGAGTGCCGCGTGGGCGTCCTACGTGGACCGGCTGGAGATGTACTTCGTTGCCAACGGAATCAAGGCGGAGGTGCAGCTGCCGACGTTGATCGCAGTAATGGGGGAGGAAGCATATGAACTCTTAGTGAATTTGGCCAGCCCCAGGAAGCCTTCCGATCTGAAGTTCAAGGATGCGGTGGATTTAATGCAACAGCATCTGGAACCGACGCCGTCCGTGCTCGCGGAACGGTACAAGTTCAGGCAGCGCAGACAAGCCACCGAGGAAAATGTATCTGAATACGTGGCGGAACTTAAGAAACTGTCACGGTACTGTGCCTTCGGAAGCAACCTCAACGAAAATCTACGCGATCAATTTGTGTGTGGCCTCCGCAGTGATGTCATACGGCAGCGCCTATTCGCAGAGGACGACTCGTTGACCTTCACGAAAGCAGTTAAAATAGCAAGCACGTTGGAAGCGGCAGAGCGGGATGCGGCGGCTGTGGAGAAGCCTCTGGACGATGGCAGTCAAGCGACGCAGGCTGTGCATGCGTTAAGGCATAGCGGGGTGCGTAGTGTTCTTCCTAAGGAAATAAGAGGCAAAGGGACGCCGGGCGGCGCGCCTGGTTCGCGTGGCGGAGCGACGAGTGGACGCAGCGTTTCAGTCGGTGCGGTGAGCTGGCGCGGCGGAGCGGCCGCCGGAGAGAGAGACATAAGCCGGTACGCAGCTTGTACAGGCTGCGGGTCATTGGATCATCGGTACACAGTATGTCGGTTCCGTAATTATATGTGCAGCTGGTGCAGGCGGAAGGGACATTTGCGGCGCGTGTGTCCTGAGCGCGGCAGTCGTGGGTCCGGCGGGCAGCGGGCCGCCGA
>NW_013532534.1:1519691-1520714 GCF_000836235.2 Papilio xuthus | reverse complement strand
GATATATACAGGTATATTAGAAATTTCTAATTAAATATGGTGTAATTAATCCGACTGATACCAACCTTAGGACGCTTAGCTTTAACATAAATTTCTAGTAAAATAAACAAATAATACGAAGTCTGTAAAGCCATTTTGCTTTTGTCGCTTTGTCCATTGATAATTTGGACTAGGCTTCAGCGAACTATGATTTGAAATTTAATTTAGTGCCTCTGAAAGCAGAAGGATTCGCTTTGACTGTCAGTTGAAATTGCAACGATGGAAAACGGGACGAAATTGATCACGGATTTACCATACGATTGAATGTTCTTTATGTTTATTGTAGTAATATTTATTTAAATAATAAAAATCATATTAACAAACTCATAATACCGTCTTTATTCTAACTTCAAGAATTATAGGATCACTAGCTGTCACCCGCTACTCCGTCTGTACTGATTAAAAAAAATAATTAGTAGCCTATGTGTTCTTACAGACTATGTTCTACGTCTTTGCCAAATTTAAGCGGGAATTGTTCAGTTGTTTTGAAGATACATTCCAACAAAAGACAATCCATCTGTCCAAATATTTGCATTTATAATATTAGTCAGATTAGTAAGCTGATATATAAACACGGCTAAACACTCACGTATATACGTCCGGTGGCGGCACCGACTAGTTTCGAGCCCATCGGGGGCCCTTCATCAGGATGAGTGGCACTGGTATTATTTCGCGGACGCGGCCCGTCGCTCACTGCGCGCCTGCGCTCTTAGGGCGCGTCTTGAGGGGGCGGGGGGCGCAGGTTGCGCTGGCGTCGTCGACGATGTTGATAATGTCTCACGAAAGTTGGAATAATTTAACAGATTAGTAAGATTGATTTCATAAAAGTAAACTTTTTCTTTTTAAACATTATGCCATTACTGAATTTGGTTGGTTAATATTCCATTAAAATCTTTAAACTAAAATGAAAAGGAAAATAAGACTGAACTTTAAAGATCGAGCGGCGGGATTATTGTAAGTCCTAAGATTACACCTCGGGCTATA
>NW_013532534.1:1451423-1519364 GCF_000836235.2 Papilio xuthus | reverse complement strand
ACATATTTCTCGTAATATCTTACCTCTTTTGTGTTTAACATTCAATTATTAATTTACATAAACTATGTATTTATATAATTATTTACACAAAGTCATTGTTACTCGGTCTTGTGTACGTAACATTCCTTTTTAAGTACAGCGATAGGAGTTGTTACTGATATATACAGGTATATTAGAAATTTCTAATTAAATATGATGTAATCTTAATCCGACTGATACCAACCTTAGGACGCTTAGCTTTAACATAAATTTCTAGTAAAATAAACAAATAATACGAAGTCTGTAAAGTCATTTTGCTTTTGTCGCTTTGTCCATTGATAATTTGGACTAGGCTTCAGCGAACTCTGAAAGCAGAAGGATTCGGTTTGACTGTCAGTTGAAATTGCAACGATAGAAAACGGGACGAAATTGATCACGGATTTACCATACGATTGAATGTTCTTTATGTTTATTGTAGTATTATAATATTTATTTCAATAATAAAAACCATATTAAGTCATAATACCGTCTTTATTCTAACTTCAAAAATTATGGGATCACTAGCTGTCACCAGCTACTCCGTCTGTACTGAAAAAAAAAATTAGTAGCCTATGTGTTCTACCAGACTACGTACGGGAATTGTTCAGTTGTTTTGAAAATACATTCCAACAAACGACAATCCATCTGTCCAAATATTTATAATATTAGTCAGATTAGTAAGATTGATTTTATAAAAGTAAACTTTTTCTTTTTAAACATTATGCCATTACTGAATTTGATTGGTTAATATTCCATTAAAATCTTTAAACTAAAATGAAAAGGAAAATAAGACTGAACTTTAAAGATCGAGCGGCGGGATTATTGTAAGTCCTAAGATTACACCTCGGGCTATATTTAAGTGTGAGTTATGATCGCCTTAGCGACGCTCAAACGGGCATCTATGAGAAAATACGACGCCAACGATGCTACAAGGTTACTAAGATAGAGGATATTTAATATGAGACAGCAACTCGGTGCTGAACGTGCTATGGATTAGATTAACTCGATATTATTTCCCGACTGACTCCGGTGGGTCATGATTTTCATACGTAAGTATTTATTATCTACTAGCGGTCGCGGAAGATTCCGTATGCGCGGGTTAAAAAGATTAGCGGCCTATGTGTTCTTCTAGACTATGTTCTACATATAGACAAAGTCCTGCAGACACCTTTCAACAAACATCTATCCATTCATCTAAACATTCGCATTTATATTATTATAATAGTATTATGTCGGTGGTGGATAACCACTGTCAGCTCCTGTACTCTAAACTCCTGAGTTATTTTTGAAGCGCTTGGTGTCATTCGATTCGTATTTTTCTTCTGTATCGGGATATTTGTTTTTTTGTTTTGAAATAATTAAATACTGTTATTTTTTGTATAGTTTCCTTTAGTTAGTAGTTTCGATAAACAAACACGAATTTGTATATAACAGTTGCAAAATGCATTATAAATTATATGAAATGCCATTTTCCAAATGTAACGTCAGCTTACGTTAGATGCAACTTTAGAAAACTGAATTTAACCTCAGAATAAGTTTAATCTCCGCTCGTCTAGATGTTTATTTTTTTAAAGCTACATTTTATGAAAATGTAAATAGTGAGAGAATAATAAATTCTTCATCCTCAGAATCGCATAGGACTTTTTATAAAATTTAATTGCTTCAAATTAAAGTCGAATAAAACAGAGCTATATGGGTTGTAGTAGATAATAATCATCACAAGTTGATTTTGTATTAAGAAAAGACAAACTGACGAACATAATATTAAATAAAAAAAAATAATAAAATTTTCTCCATGTTTTATCGATATTCTTTAACTCTATTGTCATAAAAGCTAACCTGCGCCTTGCAACTATGCGCGTTTCACCATTTTCTGTAATTCATTATATGAAACGGGAAAGACTCGCAAATATTTATCACGACTCGCAACATGGGAAGTTATTAGGGTAAAACACAGACATGACACTTTGCCACACTGGTACAACAACATAACCTTCAGTTAACTATATAGCCGTATAGTATCCTCTTTGGATGATTTATATTCGTAGTTTTTTTTAAAATAAAGTACAGTATTTGTTGACGATGCATTATAATATCAAATCGTTTTATGATATTTTATTTGTAATCTGTATTAGTACCAAAACCTACCGTTTTGTTATCTGTGAAGTATTGATTATTACCAAGGTAGTTAGAGAAAATGTTTGTATATGTTTAAAAAAGTAATTGCAAGGTAGTCGGCAAACAACAGTCAAAAGTCAGTCGGAACGTGAATTTTGCGTAACTTTAAATCGTGGTTTTATTTTCATTCTATATAGTATTCAATACAGCTACTGTTAAAACCAATAGAAAACATTTGGACAATATTGTGATCGTGTTGAATAAACCTTTTATATACGTTATAGAGAATCTTAAAGAATATGAAATTAAACTGATTATTAAATGCAAAGAGTAAACAAAACCTAATTGAAGCTTTTTGAACCAAAATTACGCTTTTGTTTATTTTAAGTAAAACTTCAGTTTTTTTCGGTCGTTTGTTCTTCCAAATTGTATCGCCCTCGAGGGAGCCACGGGGTAAGTAACATAAAACCTTTATTTTGTTTTGGAATTTTATTCTACCTGTAAAACTCATTCACTTGTACGAAAGAAAATAAAGAAATAATCGTAAAATCTACGAAACTTATGAACTACATATTATCATGCTGCATTCAAAGAAATTTTAGTTTTTTTGAAGTATTATTAATATTTCGACGTTGTCCTATTTTTATTATCTCTTGACCGTCAAGTTAAAAGCCTACAGTTGGGTAACATCTCAAGAGACTTGTCAAATAGGAATAAACAATTTGTATTTTCCGAAGTCTTCTGGCGTCATTCCAATCTTTGCTACAAAGGGGTGCTTTCACACATAATAGAATCATAAATAGCAAATAAAACGCCCGTTACCAAGAGAGTTAAGAAGAACTTAGGGTCAAATAGATATTATAAACAACCCTAACTTACTTTTTAACTTTGATATTTTTTTATAAAATTCATACAATATAAATGGCATTTGAAAAAAGATCGTATTATTTTTAATTGTAACTGTCTCAAAAGGTTTTTTCTGCCTTACAATTGTGAGGGGATGTCTCGCCAGTTTTTTAATGAAACGTGTCAAAACTGAAGAGTTTTAAAATCGCTGCAGACTGCTCGCACAGTGTAATACTGCAACAGGCATAGCATTGAATCGTACTAGTGAACTTAACAACAATATTAAAAGTCGTTTTTAATCATGGATTTATCACCAAGGCAAGGAGGCCTATTTGACTATTGAAGGCACAGCATGTACTCTTTTTACCTTTACATATTTAAATTTAATTTAATTTATTCGGTAGTATTTAATAATATAACTTACTTTTATCCCTAAATCCATAGAAAAAACAGTGTTTATTTTTATCAGATACTTGATAATTTAGAAATAAGAGGGAATAAAGGTAAAATAACAGAGTGAAGGAATAGCTAAGGTTATTTTGCGCTTCCCCGTTCCGAGATTACACCCCGGCTCCCAGTTAAATGTAAGTTATGACTGCCTTAGAGCTGAACAAACTGTTTGGACACTTTCAACCAACGTTTGTGATTCCATAAGACGTTTCAATAAAATCTATAATATTTTATTAATTTTCCTAAAATTTTACATTTAAGAAGTTTTGAAACTTAATTTTGGCTTTAATATTACACAATTTTGATAAGTAAATGAACATTTAGTAGTTTCTAATAGTAGTCTATTACGAGCGTCTTGCTCTTTGATAATTCAGACTAGACTTCAAAGGGACAGCCTATGATTTGAGATTAAATTCAGCGCCCCTGCAAGCAGAAGGATTTCGCTTTGAGTTCTAATACAAATTGCAACAATCAAAAGCATGGCGTAATCCCTTCAAAGGTTTGACTCACTACATAAAATCTTAATGTTCATTAAGAATATTATACGAAGAAATGTAAATTTAAATTTTATTTTAAACAATTGTTTTTTCAATTAGATATTAGATTAAACGCAAAGAGTTTACTTTGTGCTATTAAATGTTTTAGTTTCTTAAACAGATAAGCTATAATGGAACTTTAGCTAAGCTAAAATACGTAACATTTAAGTAAATATTAAAATAAAACGAACAAGAGAAGACTTGATTTATTTATAAATTTTTTTTTTGCAAATAACTAAGGGCTCTGTACGTGAGATTTTTGCGAAGAAAATTGGGACCCTAGTTAATTAGCGCATTTTCTTTGATTACAGCAATCAGTGCGCCGGCTGGCTGGGAGAACTCAGGTGAGGGTTGTGCTTGGAATTTCTGCATTTATTTAGTTTAGCATAATTGAAACAACGACTCAAGTCATCCATCATATTTCCTCCTTAAAATGAAAATATATAATATGTCAAGGTAATTAACTTTAAGAGTATTTAATTTAATTTCATGGAATTTGATACAATTCGAAGGATGGCACCAATATGGATACAGGACTTACCGCGAGAAATCTGTATTCCTTCATGACTGCTTTTTGTTTTTTATTACATGACAATTTCATATTATAATAATTATATTAAAATAAACCAAAATGTTTTGTAATTATAAGTTGTAAGTGATATTGAATAATTTATTATTAGTATTTAGCAAATTGGACAAACGTCTGACTGTTCATTCAATTTGAGTTAGCACATAGCATATAGCCGCCGCCAAGCCGCCAGGTCAGCGTTAGCGCTGGGAGCGGGCACCGAATCTAATTGCACATTACGTCTTGCATCGTAGATTGACTGGACGGCTTCATTGAATATTTGATTGTGCTCCAAACAATACGAACATGTATACTTACGTAAACGATAATAACTTCCTACATAACCAAATAACAATTAATATTTGTTATATCTCGATGGTAGGGACTTACAATGTTACTAATATTATTCTCAATTTTTGTAGAACTTGACTATAAGCAACTAAAATGTGAACAGTATAAAAGAATCTCAAAAAAGGACTTGCAGATAATAATAAAAGGTCTT
The DNA here is from genome assembly GCF_000836235.2 of Papilio xuthus. Lineage (NCBI taxonomy): Eukaryota > Metazoa > Arthropoda > Insecta > Lepidoptera > Papilionidae > Papilio > Papilio xuthus. The sequence goes on along the minus strand of NW_013532534.1, from coordinate 1,514,326 downwards.
TAGCTTGTTCTTCAATGTCAAAATATGGACTTGGTGCAGTAAATTAGTTAATGAATTAGGGGCAATAATAAAGAACTGCATGTCTTTGAGTGTCTTACGTACGTAGTTATCTTGAGAGAATCATTTCTCCGCAATTTTACGTATAGTGCGTTATATAGATGAAGGTTTTTTAATTTGTTAATGTTATAAATACAGTTTAGTGTTTAAATTCAAGATAACAGAAAAGCTTTCAACTTTCATGACTTATTAACGAAGCTTCGGTAAATAAGTATTAGATGCATTAATAATGAAAGTACACCAACATGTACTCCAATTTATTCAACGATTGAAGTATATTCATTTAGTATTAAAACTTAATCTAGAAAGCTTCCTATCTAGACGCGAACTAAACATTCATTGTATATTCTTAACAACTCGAAGCTTTTACTAAACTAAGCTTTTTTAAAGTTTACCATAAGAATGATCTTAACCAGAGTTTTATTTTTATAAATGTAGAATTTTATAGTAAAAAGCAATTACAGAAAGCTATTATAAAACCTATTCCGGATTCCCAAAATGGTAATTTTCACCAGAATCACTTTTTAAGCTAATTTTGGGTATTACGTGTAATGTGCAAACTAAAACTGTGATGGTTAAAAGCTTCACTACTATACCACTGGGTTGGTCAAATTTTTAACGATCACATAGGAATCTGACGCGAAGGAAAATTTACATTGTGCTTCACCACATAAATATAGGGTGATGAGTAATTTGATTATGTCCTATGATCGTTTTTATTTTTGCTTTCTTTGTCTCTTTTTTTGTAAATCCAATAAAAATGGTATATCGTTTTGGTGGACATTTATGAGAAGTGATTTGATTTATTATTTTTTTATTCCAAAGAGTAAACATCTGTTAAAATGTAGTTACATGGATAAGATGTGAGTAATATTAATAATTCTTTGCAACTTGAGTATGCAATGTAGGCTTTAATCAAATATTCAAATCGGTACATGAATCTGTATATGGAGTAAGGCATTATGCGTAATTAGATGCGGCAAACGTACCCAGAGCTCGAAATGACCTGTCGCATTCATAATGCACGAATTCAAATTGAATGCGCCGCCGCCGCCGCTAGACGCACGTCAGATTTACCGCATGTTTTGAATGTCCACCATCGCTTATTTACATCCTTTGTTTTGCATGAACAATTCATATTAGTACTTGTTTGTAATTCAATCAATTACATATTTGTTTAGAAGTTTACAAGATTATTATCTTCATTAATTCAATATTCCAACAAATGTAATTGTGAAAGATGACAATGATGATGACAAGTATTTAATTTATTTAGCTAATCATTTTAAAGTTCCTAAAGTTGGCATTATTTTGGTTTAAAGATAATTTGGAGTTGCTTAAAAAGATTTATTAGTTGTTTGAGCGATTTAGTAATAGAAATTGTGTACAAAATTTAAATACTAGCAAAATCACTTAAATACTTCACAAAATCCTAGATTAAGTAAATTTGTAAGGAACTTTTAATTAAGTATAAGAATTTATTTTATTATAGAAGATTTTAAGCTCAACATTAATTTGATACAGAGTTGTATACGAGTTAATTTAGTATCTACAGCGATGTTACTTGCTTCAATAGCAGTCTAATTCGCGCTGAATAATCAAATTTGCATTATTTGCCGCAGCTGTGTGATTCGTTGTGCGTTACTGATTTATGTTTAATTTATATTTATGCTGCGTTAGTTACATTGACAGAGCACTGATAGACAAATGAATGTCGATAGATTTATTACAATTTTGGTATGGAAACATATCATGAAAGTTTCCCATCGCCGAAACAGTAGTAAAAATATATTCTTGGTTTCATCGATGTGTCAGAGAAGATTCGAAACTAATTGGATCATCATCATCATCATTATCAATAGTCATTATCTGCGCACTGCTGGGCATAGGCCTTACCCAATGCCTTCCCCAGTACGTAGCCGCGTACGTTCCAAAGGATACCTTGGCTTAATTTATTTCATAAATCATGACTAAAAACTTATTAACTTTTTTGTACGGTGTTTTATAATAATAATCCAAACAGTCGAAGCTAAGTTAAAACAAGTGAACGTCAAATAAAACAATCCTGCTTGCAGTTTCTGTTTGAAATTTCAACGAAGGAAGCGGCTGTTGTTCTTTCTTATTAAAATTGTGACTTGTTAGTTAACAACGTTTATGCTTTCTTAAGTGTTGATTTTTTAACATTTTAATTTAAACCTTTATTAAAATCTTGTAATGCTTAAATAGAAAACAGTAATGTTGGTAAAAGAAATTGCAACAACAAGAAATCCTGGGTAAGAATTAATAAATTAGATGTAATTATGATGTAAATAATAAATAATTAAAACGGAACAAAACAAGGACTAACATCGAAACAAAAATACACATATTTCTGCGTATTACAGAGTGTGCGTTTCTGCGTACCCAGAGGTGTTACAACTATTCTTTATTACCGTTTTTCTTGTCTTCTGTATTAATAATAAAATAATAACAGTTTTCGCGAAATACGCGCAAGTCGGGTAATTACGGTAACATACCCTATATTATTACTCCAGTCTTAAGATTGATTGATTGATTGACCATGTAGCATTCGTAGCAAATAGTGCTACGAGTGTTTGGTAGTGTGTGTCAATTGTCTACTATCGCGCTAAGGTAAAAGTAATAATATATAGGTTAAATCAATTTTTTGATATGAAGAGCCGATTTAGGAAAACGTAATAGTTTTAGACATCAATAGTGAAGATTACAAATTAGCTTATGTACAATATTCGACTGGAGAATCCAAAGTTAATTTAAATAAGTAATGGTGCGCTTTGTGCTCGGCTGCGAGCTGTGAGTTATTTACAAAACAAACACGTGTGTAAGCTATCTTTCCTGAAGGAGCGATGTTAATGTTGTACGTAATTTGCATAAACACATTTGCTCAGATTTTGACACCCTCGCCTCGCCGCGCTTGACATTTGAAATCTCTGACTTGAATATTACTACGCGTTTGTTCTATGTTATCACATCATATACTTTCAGTAATTTTTCTATTCTTTCCGAGGAAGAAATTACGTTTTCCAGATTCATACTCAGTTTATTGCATAGTAATTTTTAAATCGAGTAAAATGTATTGCGGTACAGATATTGATTAAATGTTGTTTCAGTTTTATCGGAAAACTACCTGTCGCCCGCGATTCCGTCCGCGCGGGATTAAAAAAAAGCATAATAAGTAGCCTATGTGTTCCTCCAGACTATGTTCTATATGTATGCCATATTTCATCGCGATCTGCTCAGCCATTCTAGAGATACCTTCAAAGAAACATTCATCCATCTATTCATCTAAATATTCGCATTAATAATATTAGTGATGTTAGGAAGAAAGTCCGACACCAAGCCGGTGTATCAGCGCAACACTAGCCTTATTAAAATATCAACATTTATGTCCCCTCACTAATCAATCCGACACTTCACTTGGTAATGAAAGCGCGCACCATTCACTCTAAATGATTCTTACTATTAATGTCTAAAAGTAAAAATAAGAATAGTATGAATTAGTAAGATAAGGTTAGTAAGATTATCTCTAAATCTTTGTTCTAAAGTTGCTTTGATGAACTGTAACTCTACCTCATTAGCTGATATACAATGAACATACAAGTACAGCCTGAGACGCGTGTGCAGTTATATCGTATGTCTCAGCACCAGGTGTACATATCGGATTAAGCGATAGGATTTGCTACTTGCATTAGAAATGTCTAATTGACGTCGTTATGAATGTACATTTTTAAACATCTTTAATTATTGACATGGTTACCAATATCTATTCTCTTATAATCTCTATCCCACGGAAATGTCGGACATATAACGAATTAAAAAGGGGAAAGGATAATACTGATATTTACTGCTCCTCCTTACACAATATCAAAAAACTAATTTCCACACCTACAGAGACACAGACCTAAATATATTATTAGATTATTTCTTTCTTTTTCTTGGCTTGTTCATATATATTTTTTTGTGTTTTATATTTGTTTGTTTTGTATCAATGTTGTACACCTGTTATTGGATAAATTATCAGTTTTATTTTGTTGTATATTATATTACTTTTGTTAATGTTGCATAATTTATCTGTTGTGTGTACTTGTCTAATAAATAAATAAGATTAATTTACATTTCCTAATACTGTCAAAAGTTTTATGAAGTTTTAAAAAATCTAATACTTATATCAAAAATCATCTTTCTATTATGACGACAATTAAAACAAATGGATAGACTACATCCATAAGATTTTACATCTTTATATTTCCTTCGAGCATAAAAACACGTATGTAGACAAATTTAAAAATCAGCATAGAATCGAAGCGGGGTTTTGTTTACAGACTTTGCAACCAAATAAAGAGTATTCCTCCTACAAATCCTATGATACAGTCCCCGGCGGTTCATACCGGCAGCAATATCCCTACGTAAATCCTCACAATCGTTACGGCTTTGCGAATTGTACTTTGTCGATGCAAGTTGCGCTTCGTATTACATTCCCTTTTAGTAGATTATGGAGTAGACTGGAATATGTTACTTGGTAACTATAATATTATACGAATATGTACAGGTTTAGTTATTATAGAAGTATTATTTCAAATAGCGAAAGAGAATAGATGTTATGGTAAACACGATTGTGTTGTTCAACTAATAGTAGTTATTATCAAGTATAATACATTAGCGTAAATTTTATACAATTTTTAATGTATTTTACAATTGTTACATTATGCGTTTCTAATAGCTTGCATGTATTGTCGCGTGAATGTTTAGATGGATGGATGGATGGATGTTTGTTTGTAGGTATCCCCGGAACGGTTGAACGGGTCTCGCTGAAATTTGCTACTTTAACTTAAAGTTTTTTTTAATTCAGCGCGAACGTAGTCGCGGGCGACAGCTTGTTATTTACAACTTTAAAAATGCTTTAGAAATAAGATAAATAACAAAATATTCATATTCTGTCATAAATAAATAATAAAAGTATAGAAATATGTATATAAATAAAGGCTTAAAGTAACTGCTGTCGAGATTGTAAACATAATGAATTTTATGTCCTTTGAAATCCTTATAACATCTCGCTGCGTAAAGTAATTCTTTGGAAGCATTTAATTAGGCACCGGGAGAGGAAAATTTGCATATAATTTGTTTCAACTTTGATCTGCACTCGGGCTGTTGCGAGTGACTTTATTGTTAAAAATAACTTTAAATGAAACATAAACTAAAATTTATTTTTACCTTAGTTGTAAAAAAAGGTTAAACTAAAACTTTGACTTAGGAATTTTATCAAAATTTTATGTTATTTAAAATTAAAAACAATTTCAATTATTATTTAAAATCTTTTATTTTCCGATATATGTTAAAAAATGTATTTGAGTATTTGAAATTTCTATTAAAACATCTCAAAATACAAAATTAAGACAAACAATGTAGATCTTTCTGCGTACGGACGTGGTCTGCAAAATCATTTTTGTGTATGACATTGTATACTATATGTAGGTAGAAGCAATCAACTGGGACCGTCAATTTAAAACAAGCAAAGCGTTTTGTGCTTGCATTTGACACAGTCCTTGTTCTAAAAGAGAGCCAATATCAAAGAGTGTCGGCACATGCATTTCTGAACGCTTACCTTTTAACTTTACAAGTTTAAGCTAACGCTTATGACTCAATGGTCAATACAAAAATACACAATACGAATATTTTGTTGAGTTCATAAAATAAATCATGTTTGAATTTGTCTTAATTTTTCATTATTTAGTAAGATTTTTCCTGCAAAATAATAACATGCCTTACGTGTAATGTTTTTTTCTCATCATGATATGTGTTTTCATATTTGAAATTGATGTGTGGCGAAGATCCATTAGGTGAATTTGAATGGATAGTGTAGAATACCCACATCATCCACGTTTCTATAACAACGCGCTGACAATGCTCGCGAACCTTTCTCGCATCTTATCGCTTTTGCATTACATCGCATTAGGGTATCCGAAACGAGTGCTTCTATGTTCATGTGAGTATTCCGACAATGTAAAGATTTCAATGTTTTTCAAATATCTGTTCTCGTAGAATTTATTTGATTTAAGTTATTTTTAAACTTTAAATTCTATTATAAAAAATAATTATCAGATAATCATTTCCTTGATGTTATAGAAAGCTAAATAAAAATTTCAAACTCGGCGATTTTAGTGTTACGCAACACAATGTCATTGAGGTATGCGTCGCTGACATTTTGTTCTTTCGTCGTCAAAGCCAGACGCTCACTACCTGTTTGTCAAAATCACCGTAAGGAAAGTCGCTTCAAGTTCAAGATAGCGTAGTAAATCTGTTACAATTGACATTTCGTAACTTTGTCTTAGCTGCATAATTGCTTTGTCTGTACTGACCGAATAGACACTTCGTGTCCATGATTTAACGTTGTGTGTTGAAAGCGAAATGTTAAGAATTTGAGTTTTGAAAATGTACGTTTCCTTGTGTATTTAAGATGTTTTTTTTTTAATGTCATGAAGTCACCGATCTGGACAAAGTGTTAGTATTTTTTTGCAACGATGTGTAATAACATAAAATCTCTTTTGACGATTTACCATCAGTTTGTTGTATACTATTAATAAATCCATTAATTGAATAAAATATATCACAAGTGTTTAAAGTCGCTACAATATATGAAGTCAAGTTAAGAAAACCCTTTAAAGTCTACAACCTTTCAGAAACTCCAAAGGTGAATGACTCTCCAAAAAAAGAAATAAAAGGTTTGAGACTTTTAAGTTTCCATGTTTAATATCAATAAATAGCGTGTTTAAAATGACACTAAAGCCGTACATTATGTCAGAATAATCAAGGCTGTGCCATTTCCAAGTCACATTTCCCAATAAAGGATCACTTTTAACGAAGGAACAAAAATTCAATAACATGTAAATTTCCTCTCCTGGTATCCAAACGTTAACTTTGAAAAGAAGTTCTTTGCCGAACAAATTGACTTAAGAGCACGAGCGATGTAACAATTTTATTCGTCGTTTACTTCGTTGAATTCAATATTATAATTTGCAACAATGATTCAACATTTACAATAGGAACATTCACAATTAATTGGCGTTAAAACTGTTCACATCTCTCTTAAGTATAAAATTAGGTGATTTTAATTTTGATTTGAATTGAAATATGAACATATTAATTTTTAATAGCTTTTGTCCGCAACTCTATCCGCGCGGAATACAAAAAGAACCTAATTAGTAGCCTATGTGTTCTACTAGACTATGTTCTATATCTATGCCCAATTTCAGCGAGATCAATGCAACCGTTCTAGAGATACATTCAAACAAACATCCATCCATCCATCTAAACATTCCCATTTATAATATAAGTAAGATTAATACACAAAACGAGAGAGAAGAGAAGAGGGTCAGAGGGGCATTACTAGATGTGAAAACTGTGTTATTTTATCTTATATGTTTAAATATAAGCACAATTACATTTCCCGCGTCTTATATTGAAGTTTATACAGTCGAAAGATTAACTCAATACAATCTTTACCTCGGCAGTGTGCTGTCTTTGAACTGAAACTCGTATTTTCTCATAAAGGAGGAGAAAATACCATCATAACTTACGGTTACTCGCCTCCCCAGAGTGTAGTAAAGATGCTCTTAACACTAGTCTTTATTTGCTTCTAAGTAAAGAGCATTTGCTTTAGACGCCGACACACAACTTACCAAAACTTGGACATTGATTTATGCCCACAAATAAATTAAATTATAGGCAGGCAAATATTACAATTTATATTGTGAATATCCTACTAATATTATAAATGCGAATGTTTGTCTGGATGTTTGTTTGAAGGTATCTCCGGAACGACTGCATAGATCTCGTTGAAATTTGGCATATGTGTAGAACATATTACTAATTAAGTTTTTTTTTTAATTCCGCGCGGACGGAGTCGCGGGCGACACCTACTAATTGATACTTTATACTAAAGTCTTAAAAATAAAATGTATTATATTTATTTTTATTATTTCTGATATTAATTCTACCAGACCAGTTCATTGTAAGGAAAATATTAGAATCCATTTATTCAATTTATTTAAAACAGAAATAAATTGTTGTCAGCGAATTGGATCCTAATGAAGCAAAGGCACTTTAGGTAAACAAGACGGTCGTCTTGCTCTTGTTTACATGATTCACCGGTTCGTTAGCTTTGTTTTAAATCCAATAGCCCGTAAGCTATTCAATTACCGGCTCTAATTATCCTTTAATGCATTTCTGTTATAGACTTTGTTATTTTAACTATCGAGGAGAAAAATTCCATCCCTAGATAAGATTTATGCTTTTGGATTAATTTTAAAGTAACGGATAAATAAACTATATTAATTTATAGTTGGATTAAATGACGTCATGACACTTGGTGTGAATATAAAATAAAAATGATAGCTACTTTATTACATCACGAAACGTTCTTAAATAAAAATAGAACCGTAAAGTCTGCTAACTTTCCGCTTAACTTGTCTGTGGTGTTTTCTTTATGTTTTAAAAGCTTCCTTGTCCTTTTTGTTTCGTCCGGAGCGCTTTAGGGTTTGAACTGGCATCTTACACTTCACCGCAAACTTTTACCTCTGATGCTAAATGTTTGCTTGGTGCTTAATTTTTACATTTTGATATTTTTACGTGAAACAAATTTTTATATTAATTGGAAACACATTTCCTACGCACTTGTTTTGTGATTAATGAAGTTCATTCCGTAAAATATTGAGACAAGAAATTAACTGACAGGTATAATTTAAAACCCATGTCTACATAAAAAATCGTTGCAACGGATATACAATTAAGGGTTCCTATAATAATATTAACCGAATCTTCTCTTGAATCTCTCAGAGAACCATTAGTCGACATCGTATCCATTAAAATGACATGAATATTACACTAATAAGACAATGAGCGTGACTCCATGATGAGATTACATGACAAGGTTAGGTAGTTGTGATGCTGTAATGAGTATTCTCTTTGTGGTCATCGACATTTGAACAGGCGAATTTAAATTATTCTTTATCTTAAATCGAGGTTATACATACATATCGATATATACAACTTCAGAAAGAAATTTAAAAATACTGATAAAGAAAACCTAATTTTAATGGTAAATTCAGAACAAAATCATCATCATCATAGTCATCACTATTGTCCCCACCGAGGGGCTCGGAACCCTAAGTTAGGGGTGACTAGTCAACCGCGCTGGCCAAGTGCTGGTTGGTTGACTTCACACATATCTTTGAATTTCTTCCCCGTAAGAACGTCGGATAAATGTACATATGTAAATCGGAAATCGAGAAACACATTGGTATGTATTACAAGTCAAGTGCTTGACCCCTAAGCCACCGACGCTCTAACGAAATAATCCAGTCGAAAAATAAGTGATGCACTTATGGAAATTAATAGAAAATATTCTAATACACATAATATTAATTAACGACTTTGAGGGTTACCGATTATCTTACACAATCATTGCAAATTATTTGGTTAATGATATTGTTTGCTTATTCGTTAAGGTGAAGTGTAAAGTAGGAAATGTATAATAAGTTTGGCTCGCGATACGCCCGCATAGCTCGTTAGTGCAGCAAGCGGTCCGCGACGCGCCGCCCCTCATTCTATTATACTAACGGACAAGCGTTGTAAAATTTTGAGCACGTCAGTCGCGAAACACGTTGCATATTTAAAATACACGGATAATGTAAAATTTGGGACATACATTAAAAGCGAGCATGTGTTTTTAAAATTATGAAGAAACTATGAAAATGACGTAGCGGAAGACGATACAAGGCGCAACAGATTAGTTCATTGGTGCATACGGTATACTAATCGTTAGTTTCTGAGACCAAAATGATTGTATAAACATATTGTCAACCCTCTCATTATCTTTGACAAACAGAGATAACAATATGTTTTGTACAAGAGTTTTGATCTCAGAAACCAAAGATAAGTTATATCTTATATTTAAAATTCTCGTGTCACAATTTTCGTTCCCATACTCTTCCGAAACGGCTTGACCGATTCTCATGAAATTTTGTGAGCATATTGATTATTAGGTCTGAGAATCGGCCAACATCTATTTTTAATCCCGCGCGGACGGAGACGCGGGTGACAGCTAGTTTTCTATAATAACACATTGTTGAAGTTAAGAAATATTCGTATTCACTTTTAAGTATACTATTTATTTTGAAAACAAGCAGATTTTCGTATAATTTTTAGTGCAATAGGCTTTAGTAAGAACCTTATATAGCTTTAAGTTTGTATGTTAGTGAATTTAGATCGTATAAGTATGTTTGTGCTGTCGCAGTCAAGACCCAAGCTTGAATTTTTACGATACCCTCCAACCACAATCGCTTGCGAAAACATTGTCTCAAACAATCCCTTTGTTTGTTTTATTCAAATGCTAAGTAATATATTCGAAGAGTTACAGTTCATTTTTTTTTGTAAAAGAAGCATATGCAGCGGGATATATGCTGAATGTGGCGAAAAACCACATGGAAAAAAGAAAATCTTTTAAAGTCGTACTTTTATTTCATTTTGTACAAAAGTTAACACTTTAATAACTAAAATATTGATTTAAAGAAGTAGCAAAAATCGTTTGCTGTTGTCATTAAAATAGGGTTGCCTAAAACAAATATATACATATATTTAGATTTAAGAACTTGTGGTTTAAAAATAAATATATTTACTAAGATGATTAATAATTGAAATGCACAATATAAATACGCGTTAAACAGTATTGCGCAGGGCGTCTTTTATCAATGTAGCTTATAGCCTCGCATTGTATTTCATTGTGGGAGTGACCCTCAAGGGTTCAACAAAACGAATATAAATGAATATTATTTTTATAGCATTTTCATTTCTTCCATTCTCTGTTCTTGTGAAAGCCCACGCTTTACAGAAATAGTTTATCATTTTCTTTTACTAAAACTTAAATTATAAATTCAATATTATTGAACTTTTGATTTAAAAAATATTTTTGTTGAGTGGTTGGTATTATTAAGATATGATGTCAATATATAAGCACTTTAGATGAGAAGATCATTCTAATTAACAGTGGTAGAGGCCGCTTTAACATCTTCGCACGAATTGGCCCGGCTCGCCCGGTGAAATACCACGACCACACAGAAGACAGGCGTGAAATGGAAGCTATTCCGCGTTTCGTCTGATGAGTGTGCGTCCCGGAGGCCTAATTTAATCCTCTTTCCCTTCCCACCCTTTTTTTTATAAGGAAAGAATGGGAAGTGGAAATGGACTTTCCGGATGAGAGGATGAATGGAAAGGGAATTTTTTTTCTTTCTGTGCATCCTCTCCACCGTCGATTAAAGGTAGGCAACGCATGTGCAATTGCGTATGTCCATGGGCAACGGTCACTTCGCTTCGGTTACAAGTGAATTTATATATTTCACACTTCACTTTTTGTAGTAATTGAAGTATTTGAATAAAGATATATTTTTTGGTAGCCATCTGCTTTAGACAGTCGGGACACATCTCGTCCCAAACGATTTAAATAATACGTGACACTTTTCCAAATGTACCTATTGACACCGGCCAATAGAGTTATCATTTTTCCGAAAGAAATTGTTTTATCAGAAATCGTATCGGGGAACAATTGTATAATAAAAATAGTGTATTTCTTTACATCGAAACTGTTTTAAAATATTATGTCACTCTTTTTATTGACATAAACTTATCTGTCATGTGATCTTGCACGATTCTAACACATTAACATGGACCTAACACGCTCGGAATAACCTTCTAGTGCATTGTCACGCGACTGATAACCTATACAAAATATTGATTCATTATATCGTTTCAAACATGTATTCAACGGAGTCACTATGAATGTTGAGCCGGTTGTTAGAATTTTTTAGAATACGAGTTTCAATAAGTAATTCTTAAAAATCTTATAAAACTTATATTTTCTACGAAATTCTATATCTCAAATCCACCGTTTATTGCAAAATTTTTACTGGAAACAATAAAGCCTTAAATTATTTCGAAGTAGAGCGCCACGCTTTTATTAAAAGTGAATTTTAATGATGCATGGTGTGCAAATCTTACGCTGCACTTTTGTATAAACGTCCTTTGTCTCCGATGACTTACTTAAAATGTTTTAGTACTGGCGACTGAGAGAAAAAAAAAGTAAAACATTAACATTAAAACTGCACTAACGAGGCGTCACAGGAAATTGAATGCGACTTTGTATTTTTCAAGTTATATTTTCTGGATCACAAATGCTTGAATCTAAGCGTATGTTGAGCGAGTGGACTGTATGGAATGAAAGGCTGGTGGGATGCTGATGATTGTAATACGATGGAAGATGATATGTACAAAATAGACAAAGATGATCGATGTGTTGGCGCGCGGAATGCTGAAGCGCAACTGAAGGTCGCGGTGTGCGGGCACGCGGGGCGGCGGGTGAAGGCGCTGCTTCCCTGTCGGTGGTGCAGTAGAACGGAACAGCGTATTTTCGTAATTTAACTATTTACACGATAATGTTATTGGTATTGATATAGATAAAGTAATAGTGTACAACATTGATCAAGTAATCATATTGGGGTGTAAAAGTTCAAGGTTCAAAAAACGAACACCTACTAAGAGGATTTACAAAAATTTTTTGACCATCAAAAATACTTAACAATCATAGCCATAGTTTTCTCTAATTAACACTACTACGTACGCTCCTGCAAATAATTGTATAAGAGACTAGCTTCGAGACTTCGCCCGCCGAAATTAAAAAAAGAAAACATAATTAGTAGCCTATGTGTTCTTGCAGGCTATGTTTTATATGTGCGCCAAATATCATCGAGATCCGTTTTAGATCCATCCATCCATTCATCTATCTAAGCTTTCGCATTTATAACTTTAGTAAGATTATTTAATGTGAGATAGTTCTTATTATAACAGTAAAATATTGTTAGCAACCAATATTAAAAGCTCTGATAAATAGTACTGTTCTCTTACTTAAGGAAACGCTTACTTAGGAAGGAGCATTTTGTAGAGTAATTTAATTTTGAACAGATTATCTTATCTCATAAAGTTGTACACTTTATGAACAAAATGAGTAGAGCACACAGTTTACACTGCTGTTATTACTTTAAACTAGTTTTTGGTTATATTAAACGACGTAATATTACATTCTACATTTAGGTTAGAATATGCAACCTTAGAATATGAAAATTCATCTTTCATAGGTTCTTCTTATCGCTAGTCTTCTTTTATAAAAGAACTAGCATTCTCCCGCGACTCTGTCTTAGTGAACCTAAGTGTTCTTCCAGAGTATGTTCCACAAAATTTCATTAAAATTCCTCCAGCCGTTCCGGAGATACCTTCAAACAAACATCCATCCATCCAAACATTCTCATTTATAATATTAGTACGATTAATTAAAAAAAATGAGGTTCTCGTTAATATGTTTATTAAATATAAATCTAATAGTAAATGCTAATAACAAAGGTATTTTAACACTTATATTTACCAGATTATTTGCCTGTATTTTCCAATAGCGAATTATTTATTATAGGACCGGTTGTGACAAACATTCCCTAAGGATTATCTGCGTCGCACGTATAATTATGTTGTAATTGGACATTAATTACGTCCCATAGGTGTGAAATAATGATTAGGGGTATTTTCTTTTTTAATAAACTTGTAGAGAAAGTTACCTCACAGAGTAGTGTAACTGTAGCTTTGATTCTCTTTTATATTTAAAAACAATTTACACGTTAGCTGCCAGAATGATTTTTCGAAAAACGTTTTTTTTTTAATTTTGTCCAAAACCATTTGAAAACACCTAATTATATAGTAATACCTTATTTACATTGCCACAGCGAGGTGTTGAATGGAAGAATGGCTTGTCGGACACATAGTCCGACACGGCCTGATTGAAACATTAGCTTGTTGGACATATAGACCGACATGGCAGCTAACGTGTTAATATTAAATACTTTTTGCAATTAATAAATAAAATAATAGTAAGACTATAATACTTAATGATTCAAATATTATACAGTTCGTAAAAAAGACATAGCGATTTAATTTTTGCCTCAACTGTGATTCAATGATATGCAAAAATATTAATAATTTTATCCATTATAACTATCAATTTTTATAGTTAATTATATGTTTTTATTAGTAATTTAATAACGTTTATAGCACAGGTATAGCGAAGCATTAAGTACAAAGGAACCAACTCCTTTATAAAGCTTGCATTGAAATGTTGAAAATTCAGTAATTATGATTTAATTTTGTAGCGAGAATAATAACAATAGTGAAACGTTTTAATGAAAACGTCAGGCTTTTAGTGAAAGTGAGGCTTGATGTGGCAGCGAGTCCTGCGCGACGATGACGACGCGACACTACTTCCTGCTTTTGCGTACATAAATTATTTCGCGACTGGAATTATGGTTTTATGTTAAATACAGCGTTGGAAATAAAAGTCGGTTGAAACTTAAATACAATTGTTATCGTCTTACTAAATTACTACCAAATTGAAAAATTACATAAAAAAATCGATTTGACGTGAATCAATGTGACTACGCACTCGTGTGTATCCATGTACTTTGTCATATATAATACATAATTGTAGGTTTTGTACTTCTAACGCAATGTTACTTTAGAAGACGATTAAATGATTTTATATTTTCTTTTGTAATTTCTGTAATGTGAAATTAAAAACAACGCACTTATGAAGCATTTTTAAGGTAACGTTTAATGGCGTACAGCAACTTAGCGTACGTCTTCGCGACACCTTGTTTAAATATGCAGGACGCCGCACCGGTAATGTACTCGAAATAGTGGGAATACGGGCGTTGGCATAATGCGAACACCGCGGGCGATGCATTAAACTGCGCTAATGAGGTGCAACCCTAAATCTCTTTAGACCTACCCAATAATGATGCGTCACTGATACTAAGCCAACTCTTTTTACGACTTGAAGTGCGGCAGTTAGCGCACATTACGTTAAGTAGTTACTAATATTAGTTTTATATTATAAGTATGGTCCTACTACTATAATTTAGTACTTATATTTTGTAAAAAAAAATGAAACTTCTAATTTTGTAATAACATTTTTAAAAAGATGAAAATAACGAATAACCAAGTTGTAGCACATTCAACATTCTATTTGCTAATTACGAGACATAAACCAACAGCCGTACTCATAATGTGTTGGCATTTGCTTCAGTTACACTTTAAGATACATTAAGCAGGATGTTTGCGTTAAAGCAAAGCCATTTCTTAAAGTTCAGGAGGCGTTATAAATGGCCCCATTTGTGGAACAAGTGGTGAGAGTTGGACAGTTTTTCCGACCGAGCATTACAAGTTCCCTTCTAATACGTGACACAAGTTTATTTTTATTTTCTCATCTTATGTTAAAGCTACATTTTTTTCCTTTTTTGTAAGGTTTCAAAAATCAAATATTCTAGAAATTATTAACGATATGCTTACGTACGAGCGTACACACGCATGAGTACACAAAAACGGGTACGCACCCATCTTCGTAGAATCAATAATACAAAATACATTTGAATCCACTCGAAAGGCGGATTGCTCGAAATCCTATTATTTATTATTCGAGATTCTCTATTATATAACAGCAAATAATTCAAGATCGACAATAGAAAACTTCCAAGTTTTGATGCATTGTGCCCCGACTTTGGCTTTATGTTTTCTTTAACTGGTTTATTCAAAGATGTCCTTTATTAACTTCTCCGTATTGTAAACTGAAGTATGACCTTTTACTTAGCTTTGTTTGAGCTAATTTAATTATGAAATGCTTCGTTTCGTTCTCATTTAACTCCATTCTTTTGAACGCCTTTGCTGTTCGCGTATTAAATTTTCTTAACAATAAATAACGTGTAATAACGTGTTAGGATGGTGGTGTGATTTATTTACTCATGTTTTTAAACGTTATCTTTTTAATTTAATTAATCTTGAAGAGTGCAGAGTGTGAAAACCATGCAGATAATATGCGGTATATCGTTCAGAAATAAACGTAAATTAACTAATGTTAAATATTTTTTTAAAGTCTTTTTGTTGCGTATCTTGGAAAGGAACTATCCAAAATGGCGTAGTTCGTTAGATTGCCTCGCATGGTGTGAGCACTTAATAGGCCTTCCTTTATTCCTTGCTATTTAACAGGTGCTAGGATTCTCACGTCTTCTGCTGCTAAAGGTTTAATTCCCACTTTCACCCTTTTTATCGCCCAGACGCTCTTTGAACTGAATTAGTTTTATGGAAAGCGAATTGCTTTTTTCATTGCCTTGTCGTGATAAATTACATTAAATAACTTTACATGCTTTCAAAAAAAGAAAACATGCCATGATAAATGATTAAATGGATATCTAGGGGCTAGACACACTAGTGTTTGTAGATAAGTGGAATGTGTCTAGTTTTATTACTCACAATAATAAACGAAAACGATTTACATTACATTTTCTTAACCTCAAAACACGAAAATTATAACTTTTATTCAAACGTAGATTTTATCAAATTTTTTTTATACAAGGTGGCAAACGAGCACCTAAATTCGCAGAAACAGCGAAACGACCGCTGCCCATAGACACTATTCAATTCACACCTGCCTTCTGTGTAGTCGTGGTATTTAACCGGTCGACCTGACCGATTCGTGCACCCAACAAATCTTGATGTTGCAGTATCTAACATTGTCAAAAAACAATTCCAAGGTAACGGGTAAAAACGTCTCACTATTCCATTTCGCCCCCTCATTTTTACAATCGGATGTCTAGACGCCGCACGCCGCGATTCCATGCCTTTATTTATGACATCCCTCACTAATGAAGAGTTTTAATCTTTTGTTTTTAATACTTCCCCAAAGATTTATGATTTGGTATTCACACAAATGTATAGAAGGATTATTAGTATACACGCGGTAAAACATGTATTTCGTTGATATATCTATTTAAGAATAGAAAAATCTTCTAAAAGCGTATATGCAGTTATATGTCCACTAAGCCGACAGCAATTATGCACTTAGACCGCAGACAATGAACGCAGGCTATCGCATGAATCTGTTAAGCGCACCTGACGCTGTGACGGACGCATTATCTTTGTTCCCCACGGTCACATAACGTTGCTCTATTCCGATTGTCCGCAACTCAAATATACTGAAATATCAATACAACACAGATATATTACGTTCGTAATATAAGTATCTTTCTTCTTCTTCTTCTATATAAATAAAATAGTACCCATTGATAGTGTTACGAAAAAAATCCGACACTGTGGCGGTGTACTGGCGCAACACCTTACTAAAATGTCGACGTTTATGTCCCCTCACTAATCATTCTGACACTGGATTTTGTAACGAAAGCACTTCATTCGCACGAAATGATTCTAATACTGTCTAAAAATAGAAAGATATTGTTTTTTTGGTAGGATATACTGATGACGCCTGAGGTTTGTACATACAATAGCAAATATAAAAAATAACATAAAAAAAATTGCCCAGCTTTATTGTGATTATGTAGTTCTTTGTTACGACTACTTATTTATTAAAATTAATAAAGTCAAGGTGTAATTCTGTTGTTATTGTGTTGTGAACTATAAATATTAACTCGAAAGGCGTTGATTTGAAGTGTGTCTACATTGGAGAGACACTCGTCGGCTGCTAACTTGATAACAAGACAGCAACTGTTTTCCTAATTGCAATTTATTGCAGGTACTACAAACAAGTCTCTTGCACTCGACGCTACTCTATTTTAAATTAATTTGAAAGCTTCAAAATGCAATTAGAATTTATTTGATAGAGCATTAATAGAATTTAGAGATTATTGCTATTTTTTACCTTCAGGAATATCATTCCTTTATAGGTTAATAATAATAGAAACTAATTTTAAATTATACATGGATACATAGAAAGCTAAGGTTGCTTTTTAAAGGCTGGAATAAATATGTTAAATGTAATCATATTAATGTCAGTTTTGGTAAGGTGAGTTCCCATGATACTTTTTAAAAATAAAACGCAGTTAATAAAATATTGTCGGCACTATAGCCATGATTTTCTACTTCCAGCAGGCAAATTGAGAATTTCAACTTTTTTCTTAACCGACGACCAAGTTCTATAATCTATCATGATTGAAAAGCTATTTCATTTCCTAAGATGAAATTGCTATGCTCTGCAATTTAAATTTTATCGACTCCTATTTATTTTGTGAAATATTTTGTAAGAGTAAAGAGTACCTAGATTAGCTACTAAACGTTATAAGTATATTTTTTTAAAAAGGAATTAAAATTTAATTGCAATGAACAAAACTTTCTTTTTTGTAAATAAGCTAGAGGAAAATCGAACGTATAGATTATGTGAAAAGAGAAATACCTAAGAAGGGAAGGAGTTTAGAAAAGATGGTTGATAGAGTATGGAAGAGTAGTATGCCGACCTTCCGTAGGGTAAAGGATAGAATGGTGAACTTCTTTTAATGCTTTGTTCGTATATA
This sequence comes from Papilio xuthus, assembly GCF_000836235.2. Taxonomy (NCBI): domain Eukaryota; kingdom Metazoa; phylum Arthropoda; class Insecta; order Lepidoptera; family Papilionidae; genus Papilio; species Papilio xuthus. Next base: position 1,495,808 of record NW_013532534.1, on the reverse strand, counting down.
TGTGTCGCATACATCAAAGTGTTGTAGGCTAATCAATATACACGTATAATGTCGGACTGGCAGCCTCTATTATGCACTAAAACGGGAGCTAAGCCTACCTCAGTCTGTTAAGCGCACCTGACGCTGTTATGTGCAGATTCTCTTTGTATTAAACCCATGAACAATCGATTAATGTATTGGGGAAGATTGATTCAAAGTTAAACGAGGTTAATTATAATTAAATTGTTAGTTATAAAGACATAACTTAATTTTATTTGGACGTGTGTTTAAAGTATCATCATCATCAGCTCACTATACGTCCCCACCGAGGGGCTCGGAACCTACCCTAAGTTAAGGGTGATTAGGCCATAGTCAACCACGCTGGCAAAGTGCGGGTTGGTTGACTTCACACATATCTTTGAATTTCTTCTCAGATATGTGCAGGTTTCATCACGATGTTTTCCTTCACCGTAAGAACGTCGGATAAATGTACATATGTAAATCGGAAATCGAAAAACGAATTGGTTCATACCGGGATTCGAACCCAGGACCTGCAGATTGCAAGTCAAGTGCTTGACCCCTGAGCCACCGTTTAAAGTGATGTTTTGAAAAATAATGCCAAGACATTTTTATATGAGGAGGGCAATATAAATGGCTCCTTGATTTCATATTATTCAAAGTAAATTAGAGAAAACAGTACAACAAATACTGTACTGGGGATACAAAAACAGTTTTTTTTAGCAATTTTACCGTTTCTGCTACAAGTATTTTGATATTTCAAACTAAATACAATAAACATTTTTTATTATCTTGAGCTTTGCTTGAGCGTAATGAAAGTAAAATGAAAAATAAATATTTTGTTATGAATTATTTACTCTCAGTTGTTTACTTTTTGTAGTTCGAGAGATCGCTCAATAAACGGCTTCTTTGATTCTAACCTTTATGTTTAGGATTTAGTTTTTCGATACAATAATAGATCCAAACACACGACAAACGACAATTATTATACATACGACAAAATATTTTTATTGTCATAAATAGGAAACTATGTGTAGCGAATTGGAAATATTTTATAGAAAGTTATTTAGTGCTAAGAAAACGAGCAGTTTGCAAAAATAAATATCTTCGTATAACACCCTTCTTAATTAGTCGTCTAATCGAGTAAAGATTTTCTCTCTCCGTAATATAATCTGCAAATAAAGACAGTTTTGTCAACATTTCGACTCCAGTGAATAACATTTTGAGGCACGAGGCTTAATTAGGTTTGTTCCGCGTCAGGTAATGAGAAAAGAAACTACCTTTGGGCACCTGGGAATTTATCGGAAAGCAGTATATTTTTCCCACAACATCTTTCTAAATTAAAAGTAAATAACATGAATTTTATATAAGTATAATTGAGGAAAAATTAAAACTTAATAATCCCTTCATTTATGCCACGCTATTTGGGGTTAACGCGCCAGGTTTTGGTCCTACAAATCGATTTATGACTTTTCATTTCAGTTGTCACTCCCTTCTTAAGACTTAGAACACAATATTAGTAGTTTATCCAATTGTATTGTATTGTATTGTGTTTTCATTCCAAATCACTTTGCCAGGATACTTGATTAATAATATTGTAAAATACAAGTCTTTACTTGTATTTTACCTTTGTAAGGTAAGGTCCTACTTTTAACTTCTGCACTTTACATTGGGAGCGTCGGTGGCTCAGGGGTCAAGCACTTGACTTGCAATCTGCAGGTCCTGGGTTCGAATCCCGCCATGTACCAATGTGTTTTTCGATTTACATATGTACTTTTCGTTCTTACGGTGAAGGAAAACATTGTGATGCAACCTGCACATATCTGAGAAGAAACTCAAAGATACGTGTAAAGTCAACCAACCCGCACTTGGCCAGCGTGGTTGACTATGGCCTATTCACCCTTAACTTAGGGTGGGCTCCGAGCCCCTCGGTGGGGACGTATAGTGAGCTGATGATGTCACTTTACATTTCCTTTGCGTATTCTTTTGGTTTGTTATGGCAGGCTTTAATCATTGATAAATATACATAACATTGAAACTAACTAATGATACTTATATTACTGTACGACGTGTTAAATTATGCAAAGTATAACTAACGCATAATATTATTAATATTTCATGAGTGAAGCGTAAATACACGGGTACATTTTAGTGTATGTCACAACATTTTCACAGCGGTTTAACAGAATTTCAATCGCGGTCCGCAGCTTGTTAAATGCGATGATAATTAATTATATGCTTATACGATTACATTCCTTGTCTACAAAAATAGTGAGTATTATAAAACTAATACAATAGTTAAGTAAATATTAAGAAAAAATGTTAATAAAGCTATGCCTGATAAATGATAGCTCCTAAAAATTGTGGTAATTTCAACTACTATTTATCCCTAACTATAAGCACAAAGGCTCTGCTTTCTCCATTTCAAGAAAAGATCCATTTAAAATCCTCAAAATTGTTCTAACGTTAGAAACCCACTACAGGGACCCTTGTATGCTATTATATAATTGCTTAAATTAAAAAAAGAATTTTTCTTCTCCAATTTTTTCACCCCTTACATTATTTTTGATATTAAAGAGACTGGAAGTAACAAAACAAGTTTCGCGCCAATCGAAACATACAATTAATGAAACATGTTTATGAAATATTCTTTTTCTAAAGAACCTACTGAAGTAATTAGTTTGTTGCGAAGAAGTATCATCCGTAATGCAAACAAAACTTTCCAAAGTCCATGAACAAGTGATCACGTGACAAATGGCAGGAGTTAACCTCAGATAATTAACACATTTCTTTTCCACCGGCTCCGAAACAAAACTTTATTAATACCGGCAGGGGCTTAAGCTTTGAGGGAACCAAACTTTTCTAATGAAGTCGCCTCCCGGAATAACTATGGGCCGCTTTTAATTTGTTTATTTTGGAAAGACAAAATAAAAATTATGCTTCTAAACTTTGAAAGGATTGCGGTTTTAAGCCGTTAAAATAATGCTTTCTTTTTTCTGCAGCTTTGCAGATCCTAAGCAGAAATAAAATCGTATTATGTCGTATATAAGCAATTTAAGGTATAATTGTAAGGGAAACCAGACTTTTATTTCGTCTGTGACCTTAATTATCTTACATCTATATTTGGTGTTCTGTGGTATATATGTATACATAACATTGGGTCGGTATATCTAACCACAGACTAAGTGTTTGTGACGGTAGGCATTGCTAATGCAAAGTGGCATTGCCATCCTAAGCCGCAAATATGTACGCAATGTAAATTTGATACTCGGAGTGACAAGACGTGGTTAGATACTGACCTACGCCAATTCTAACTATGCAAGCTATTCAGAGTCAGCAAGCTCTTAAGATATTTCGAAATGCGGTCTACCAATAGACGAATAATTCTTATTTAATGTTTATTCAAATTTAATGACAAAAACGTTAATTAAATTCAAAAGAAAATATTTATCTCCTATTTTAATTTATAACGGCTAATGGTTGATTAAAATATCAAACAAACAAATTTTATACAATTCCGGATAAATTAAAATTCCGGTAATTGTCAATTAGTTGATGGCATAATTATGTTTTAGTTGTGCCTTCACAATGTATTTTTACGATTTCCCGAATTTACACTTGCTCACGAGAGAGCATTGGTTTGAACAATCCCTTTGTTTGTTCTATTCAAATCCAATGCTAATACGTTAACGGAATCAAAGCAGACGAGTGTCCTTCCCCACGACATCGACACATTGAATGGTAATTTTAAATAAATATCTTTAACTCCAATAAGATCGTTTTATAACTTACTAGCTGTCGCCCGCGACTCCGTCCGCGCGGGATTAAAAATAAATAGTAGCCGATTCTCAGACCTACAGAATAGGCATATGAAATTTCATAAAAATCGATCAAGCCATTTCGGAGGTGTACGGTAACTAACATTGTGACACGAGAATTTTATATGTATAAGATTTTAATTTGTCAACTAGACGTCGATGTGATTGTCGATAGCACTAAGATATCATTTCCTTAAAGGCATCTGCAATTCCTCTGGTGTTGCAGACGTCTATGGGTGTCGTTGATCACCTCGGTGTACGCGCAGCTAAATTTGCCCCCTTCTCTTAAAAAAAAAGATATTTAGTGCGGGATATAATGAACTTCTCTCCACACAGAACTTCTTTCCCCCGTCGATTAAAAGTAGGCAACGCATATGCAATTGCGTATGTCTATGGGCAACGGTCACTTCGCTATTTCAGCGATTGCAGGTGGCCGCTCACTCGTTTGCCACCTTATGATATAAAAAAAAACTTGTCTATGTTTTTGTAATAAATAACAAATGAGTGTTGTAAATTAAAATGATTGTCATTATTTTAACATTAGCGACAGTTTGGAGGGTGACCGCACTCGTACCCGCCTAATAGCGGTAGAACTTCCGAAAAGTTGTTAACTTGCGGAATCTATCGGGTCCTGCATCACTTCTTTATTAGCCGCCATTATCATCACTTTTGCGTTCTCCGATAAAACGTGCTTGGCCCACTTTTACAGCACTTTTCACAGTTTAAGCGTCTATAAAATCTATTATGTTTTCAATTTTCACTCGTTCGTCTCTTGTAATTGTTGTACTTTGTTAGATTTTCTGATGTTGTGTGTATTCAGGGAAATTATGCATGGGTTATGAATGAATGGGGAATAAAATTATGCATTTTATTATTATTTTACATATACTAGAGGCCTAAGTTTAATCTTCTTTCACTTCCTACCCATTTTCTCATAAGGAAAGGATGGTAAATGGAATTACCGGATGATGGGATGCATGGGGAGGGAAAATATTCTCTTTATGTCCATCCCCTTCTCCGTCGGTAGGCAACGCACCTGCAACTGCGGATGCCTATGGCAACGATCGTTTCGCTGTTTTGGGTTGTTTGTTTGCCACTTTATAATACAAAATAAACTAGAGTTAGCAATTTGTAGTATCTTACTACTTCACTATTAACTATCAGTAGTTACAAAATAAGCTTTGACACAATACGAATCAACTTGGATTTTAATTTGAGATCCTTTTTATATGTTAGACAGTTGACTATAGCGAAGAAAAATTATTATCAAAATACAATTGCTAAATTTACTTACTGTTTAATAAATGCTACCAAAAGTTAGGTTGTCTTTGGGAAATAAATTACTCGTACATAAAGCATATCGTTTGAATCAGTTGAGACTCGTGCGTAGAGCTGTGACGTATACATTCTCTTTGTACACAATGAAACGACAAATGCACAGTGCAAGTGCAAGCTTGTGTTGACAACGTGAATACGAGTGATTGAGGAACAAGTAAGCTATTAACGGTGTAAAACCAAAGGGAGCAAACTTATGTAAATCCAACTGGAATTAAATACTCGATACGTGGTAGAATAAATTTTTAAAGATAAAAATTTGTTTAATTATTACTCTTACGATTTAATCGTTGTTTTTACACGAATTTCAAATAAACTTTACAACTTACGTTTTTTTTATCGCAAAAGGCAGCAAGCGCGTAAGTGGCCATTTGTATTCTCCAAAATAGAATTCGACTTTGCAACAAGACAATATTATTGTTCATTTATAATGTTGTCATGCAAATGATATTTTGAAGCGGAAGTAGCGAGAGGTAACTGTACCCATTCATGCGAATAAATTAACACCTAGTTAAAAGTTTACGCGCGAATGAGTGTTAATTAACAGATTTGTTCTCTTACCTATGCCAGTGTATTTGAATGCAGGGCAAATTACTTTGTACGTATAGGTAGAAGTAGGTACTAATGTCTATTAAAACAAAGTCTTAAACGTGATTTAAAAATTTACGGCACGCGATCGTATATTGTTTAAAATTGCAGTTTTCATTTTTCATTCCAATCTCAACACAGAAACAAAAGGACATTTTATCATAAATTAAATTATCTTAAATTTCAATTTTAAACTGTTTAATAAAGTTATAAGTGTAACTAGTTATTTTAAGATCTTTAGCTATGTTTAAAATTTAAGTTGTAGTATAAGGAAGCGTGCTGTGCCGTGTTCTCAGATAGGAATTAAATTGTTGTCAGCGAATTGGATCCTAATGAAGCAAAGGCACTTTAGGTAAACAAGACGTCTTGCTCTTGTTTACATGATTCACCGGTTCGTTAGCTTTGTTTCGAATCGAATAGCCCGCTTGCTGTACATACACATAATGTATTTATAGTATTGATTCTATTATATTAATTTTATTATGATTTGTAATAATAAGAAAAACATAAGAGTAATGTTATTCGCCATAAATCAATTAATATTTTAAATCTGCGTCACTTGTGTAGTACTGAGTTGAAGCAGAATAGTAAAATATTAAATGGTCACAATTTGCACGACTTTTGAATTAATTCTTCGTGTCACACCTGGCCGAAGAAAAACGGTGAGTATTTAAGCTACATATTATTCAATGTATTATTATATATAAAAAGAACAAATGTATGAATTAATTAATAGTATTTGAATAGACATAAAATAAATTACATTTTGTAATCACAAAAATACATAAAAAGATTTGACTGATCAAATATGATTCGTCTTTTAAAATGAATAGACAATTTAGCTAAGAGGGAAAGCAACGAACCGTTTCATTTTTTATAGCTAGCCAATTGAAACATTTCCAGGTCTTTGAATAATTCATCGTTTTGATTTTGAACAATGAATAAATGGGCCGAAAGTTGATTCTTTGATCTTTTGTGATTGAAATCGATGCTCAAATTAAAATGAAAAATTCTCTTTATCTGACGAACAAATGCATTGAAGCTATTTTCTTCTTACATGACTGAGCAGCGAAGATTTTGATTGGTGAAATTCTTTTTTTTCTGTTTAGTCTTATTAATTTCTTGGATTCGTATTTAATATATAAGTCTATGGGATGTCTTTTCGAATCAAAGCTCATATAATATATCACTATATTTAGGATTTGAAAGATTTGAAATAAACTTTAAATGAAGTTTAGACAAACTCGTAATTTGAATTTAAATATTCTTATATCTTATATCTTTAATTGAGCAAATCTTATATATATGTATAATTGGAATCTCGGAATCGGCTCGAACGATTTTCATAAAATTTAGTATATAGCGGGTTTCAGGGGCGATAAGTCGATAATCAACTTAAACATAAACTTAACTTTTTCTATCGGTAAGATCGAAAAATATTATTCATATTTCATCATTTTATTAGTAATTCGTACTTAAATATAATTTCCAAAAACCACAATTAAAAAAAATACCGAGGAAAGTTCATCCAGGTACTATACTTTATATAGACAACATTTGCATCATAATAAACATTGCTTGCTGATTATGTTTTCTTAATAATCGTTTAAAACTATACAACAGAGAACCGAAGGAAATTACTTTAGCAACTCTATCAATAAACTCCCGAACTTTTGTAATAACATCAATCGATTGCGTAACTGAGGGCTATCTAAATGTTTCATGAAATGTTTGTTTATTTGTATTGTGTAAAGCTGTTTTGATTTGAAGGAAAATTATCTTTGTAGCCATTACAAGATGCTTAATAAAATACCATATTTTTTTACTTATTTTTTTTTAATGAAATACCAAACTAACGAAACAAATAGTGAATTTCGTAACTGCGAAAACTATAATTATTGCTTTTTTTACATTGTAGATAGAACTCTATATTTTATGAAAATACATGTTATAAAATGTTATTATTAAAACTACAATATATATTGCACATTTCCCATAGAAATCGATACGATTATTTCTTACGGTAATAATTGTGAATGAATATCTCAACTTAGAAAGACACAAAGTTAAAGTCAACTTGTAAATCGTAAAGGAATAATTTCGTCCAATTCAAAGCAAGAGTCGCTTCATGTTGTCCATTATTCTTTCTCAGAGCGCTTAGTTAAAGTATAAACTTACTCCAGCTCGACGCTGTTGTGTGTTTAAACACAGAGTTTGTTGTGCAACGTTCATCTAACGTAAACGATGACTCAAACTTTAGGCTGTTTATTTTCTTATTTCTCTTTGTAAATTGTAAGAAAATGAATTAAAACAATTCGCTGCAGTCTATACAATATCGTAGTATTTAAGAAATCATTCAAACACATTTTACAAATAAGATTTTATATGTAAAATACACTGCATTTCATACGAATTTGGTACTTTTTAATTTAGAAAAATTGTATGTAAAAAATAAATTGATTTTTACGTTAAAAAAATCAGTCTGTCGTTTCGGAAAATATTCCGTTAGCCAAGACCAAAAATAATGATGAAAATTTGCTTAAAAATATATGTTTTTAGTCGTGTTCATATGATTTATAATTAACTTTATAGGAAAGTAAATAAATCACTCAAAACATAATTCGATTTCCATAGTTAAAGTAGTTTCCATTTCCACAGGCTTTCGCAGTGAGGCTTTGCCAAAATTGATAATAACTGAAATGGTGCGCTTTATTAAGCTGAAAATCAATTTTCAGTAGCTCATCATCTCCATAGCATTATATAAGTAGCACAACTACATGCAGGTTATTATATTTTTATACATTTTTAATATGTATCAGGTCTATAGTTTCTATAGATTCAAGACTACGCACACTGGCTTATTGTATGTTTAGTAAGAAATTCACACCACCTGGATGGTTGGCATTCCACAACGGTGCGATTCTCGCGCAACTTATTGCCTCGCACAGCCGCGTTGTGGAACGGTCTGTCCTCGGCGGTATTTTCAAACCAATACGACTTGGGGACCTTCAAGAAGCGAGCATACCATTTCCTTAAAGGCCGTCAACGCATCTGCAGTTCCTCTGGTGTTGCAGATGTCCATGGTTGTCGTTGATCACCTCGGTGTTCCCGTCGCTCGTTTTCCCCCTTCTCTTAAAAAAAAATTGATCCGCTATAACATATTGCATGTAATTAGCGATGTGAAAAGTTCACTTCACTTATTCTTACTTACAATTGGTTAGAGAACTTTCAAAATGTTTTTTAGTTTTATTCATTTGGTATTAGTGATAATGCTTACTGTTGTGGAAATTCCATATTACTTAACTCTTATCAGAATATGGAAGGTTTATTACATTAAAAATAGTCAGATTATTGAATGTATTATTGCTATAATATGAAACAATTCCAAGTAAAAACGATTGCAATTTTTTTATAGAACAGAATAGAAAAAATTATACGTAGACAGAAATGATATAAAATATTATCACTTCGTGACATTTAATATCAGGGCTGTTTTAAGCAGTCATATTATAAATTCTAAATATAAGAGTCCTGCCAGCAGTCAAGTGCGCACTTGGGAAAAATATGAGGAACTGTGGTAAAGAAATTAAGCAAATTTAATATTAAATTAAATTATTAAATATATAGCAGTGCTACGATCCTACATATACATACTGCACTTAATAACACACCTACAATTGATCCTTACAATGATAAGATCATTACATGCACTTTTTATGGCATGCAATTTGTTTTTAAAAAAAGAAAAATCTTTGTTATTACTGTTTTGTTTCTATATAACAGGTTTCGTGCACTTTCTCCTTTTTTTTAAGTAACTGTTAGTATTAATCACGGTGTATTAACAACAATATAACTCACGCCCGTAACCCAGAGGGGTAAGCAAACAACGTACCTTCATTTGGCAGGGTCTTGACAAAACTATGTCAAGTCTACATTAGGTCGGTTTCGAGTGCTCTTAATTCTCGAGTATTTTATCAATCTGGACGGTATAAGTTCGTCTGGTACGGTCTTTCCTTTTTTTGCATCGTTTTTTTTCCAGTACTGTTTTGAAATTAATGCTTCCATGCTGACTGTGGAACTTGAAATCGGTACATAATGTAATATTGTTTTCAATTTAGTAGCTCTTATTATAAGTATCCGGGTGTTTAAAACCACAATCAATTTGCAGATTATGAGCGACCGAACAATAAAACAGTGTTGTTTACCCATTAGCTGCAAATTGGTTCGTGTTACATGATTTTGTCCGCGTAACAGTAAATTGCAAGTTAATTTCTCATAAATTTGTTATCTACTAAATATAACATAGGTGAAAACTTATCTGCGCAAATTTAGTTCTTACTAATATTATAAATGCGAATATTTAGATGGATGGATGTTTGAAAGTATCTCCGGAACGGCTGAATGGATCTCGATTAAATTTGGCATTGATGTAGAGCATACACTGGAAGAATATATGGGCATCTAATTAAGTTTTTTTTTAATTAAGCGCGGACGGATTCTCGGTTGACAGTTCGTTTTTATATAAGTATGATATTTTGCGTTGTTACATTGCTGCCAAATGTAATTAGTACAATGGTCCATGGTCTTCTTTAAAACGTACGAGATTCTTTTATTTTACCCAAAGCCTTTTTAAGCCGAAAAACAGAAAGTTTGTATCGAATAGATAATGAAATAGAAATGGTATTAAGTACACTTGGTTTGTAGTTTCATATTAAACTTTTCTAATTTATAAACGTTAGGTGGATTACTGCAAGTTGCTCTTAATCCAGCTTTAATTTTGTTTCGAGATGAGTAGGATGATTTAAAGGTGTTGTTTTTTGTAACAATGTCTCAGAAAGACATAATATGATATAATAATTAACTACAATAATAAAGATAAATCATAGCAACAAGAAGATACGTATAAATTTGTACAAAAAAATATCGCAACAGATAAAATATAAAAAAACTGATATAAAAACGGCTAAACACTCACGTATATTTTTCCGGTGGCAGTACCGACTAGTTTCGAGCCCATCGGGTGCCGCTCACTGCGACGGGCCGCGTCCGCGAAATAATACCAGTACCACTCACCCTGATGAAGGGCCTCCGATGGGCTCGAAACTAGTCGGTGCCGCCACCGGACGAATATACGTGAGTGCTTAGCCGTTTATACATCAGTTTATTGTAATGTCTCACGAAAGTTTGAATAATTTAAAATATAAAAAATTATGATTCTAGTATTCAATTAAAAAAAAATAAAAGCCTACATATAATGAAGGTGCATATATTATACTGCAAATAATAAAATCAATAACAAAATTATGAACTTTATCGAATAAAGAGTTGATTACAGTAAATGATACAATTATAATAAAAATGAAAACAATTATGCGGTATTGGAATCTGGTAGAGTCATATATTAGAAGCTCGCTGATGTAGCTTTGCCAAAATCGCTAATGGCCACTAATAAGGGGCGCGGTGGCGCGCTGTATCGAGCCAAATACCAATTTGCAATGCGCCCATAATTGCTGTATTATTTTGTTATCACCACTGTTCAACATGAATTTCTAGTTTTGTCGAAGTTTCATCTCCAATCAAATTTCTTCTTCAAATATTGTAGAACACTGATTTATAATATATACCCTTTCAATTCAATAAACCTAATAAAAATATATTATTCGTTAAATAATTTTGTTTCGAAATTTTAAATATTGTATTAAGTGCACGTATAAAACTATAATTCATTTATAGATGGCGCTCGAGGCAGGAAAACCTTGATTAAAAACTTAAAACGGAATCAGAACTGTAGCAATGGCTACACCTGGACTTTGAACTCATATTAAACTTTTCTAATTTACAGGCGCTGATTGGAAAATTTCCAACAGTTAGGGTGTTAATCTTACCTTGACTTTAGCTGGATATCAAAATTGAATTTCTATATTCGAGAAATTAACGGTTGTGTGCCAGTATTTATTTAACCTACAAAATGAGCATGTTGGTTCATGAATGTAAACAACGCTGGTTTAACGCTAATGGAAGTAAGGTATCACTCTATTTAATTGCTCATACATGTGCTGAGGTTGCAACGTTAATTGAAACTAATAACATCGTTCCTACCTCATTCAAGTTACAAACAGGACTAAAATGTATTGTGTGATCAAATGTTATTATTTTATTTTTATTTTTATACATGAAAGAAATATAAGAAACAGTTGAAGGTGTGAATTTGTTATCGACAACGCATTCTAATATCGTTTTTTCATAAATTTTAGGTTCCTAAAACAATAAATATCGTTTGTGTTGATGATTCAAAATGAATCACTGGCTTTAAAATCTAATGTACTAATCGATAGTAAATTTATGTAAAGGTAATTTTGTATAAGATATAAAAAACATGGCTTGGGCGTGAAGGTCGAGCAATAAATTATAAGTTTTCCTTTCTTTAGCCACGACAACATGAACATTATTTTAACAAGTTTTATAAAGGTATACAATGGTGATAGAGTTAAATTATATTTTTATACGAAGAAAAGATACAACTAAAGCCATAAAAAATGCACATTTTATCACATGCCTAAATAACTACGTATATTTGCGATAAATTAGATTTTCATCGAATATACGCGATTTACGCGGAATTTCCTTCTTGGTATAGATTACTAACGCCGTGCTGTAAATCACTTTTGTACGAGCATCTAATTTAAGCGAGATGCCTATAAGACGGGTAACCGTTAGCGGACAATGAGTAATAATTAAAAGTAATAAATCTCTCAGCAGGCAACAAAACGTGAAGAGTTTAATAAACGTCGCGTGCCCGTGGGCCGAGCGTGGGAGCCGGCGCACGCGGCGCTCCCGGCGCTCCTCGCTCGCCTCTATCGCCTTTTCTTTTCTAAATTATTTTGATTTTTTTAATCATTTTGCCGTAAATAGCCTATAAACAAAAGAAGGAGTAAATTTATACAGGTAATAGTTGAGTTATTATAATTGTAAAAGAGAAAGGTCTAAAGCAAAAATTTAATTTCTTGCTACATCTTTTTTGTCATGATTATTTACTAAACCACATTATCCTTCATTAGATTTAAATATGATATTATTTTCACTTTCTATTTTTTTTAAATGCATATTTATTATTAAAATTGCACGAAAGATAATATATTTTAAGCCGTGCACGTACATTTACTTTGAGTTTATGAGGATAGTCAAGGAAAGTTATAAATTTAATCCCTGCGCAAGCAAGAGACCAGAAAAGTTAACCGCCCAAAACTTCGCGTAGCGTTCCCGACATATGTTTAAAGGGATTTGTTACACCATTGTTTAGGTAGCAAAATGCTTCTTTTAAGTCAACTTTTACGTGGTTTGTATGAATTTATAATAACGCTAAATACATTTTGCTTGTTACGTTGTTACTTTTCATTGTCTATAATAATTTTGTATGTTTACTGTTGCGATTATCAGATAGTTTAAAGGCGTATACACAAGCTTACTAATATTATAAATGCAGATGTCTGTGTGTGTGGATGGATGGATTGGTTAGAAGGTATCGCCAGTACCGCTGCATGGATCGTGATGAGATTTATTAAAGATGCAGAACAAAGTCTGGAAGAATATAAAGGCTAGCTATGTTGCCGGAATTATGTACGATTCCCGTGGGACGCGTCCATAACTGCAACTTCTTATTGGTATTGTAATTTTGGTTCAAGTGTAAAATATAGTCTCAAATAACAGGAATCGTGGGTTCTGAAGATCAGTCTCTGTGTACAACAACATGTTTTGGTCTTAGGAACCAACGGGTAGCTTACTATTTATCCTGTTCAATTCTGTCGAAGTCGTTGGCAAAACTTAGTTTGTATAAAATAGAGTCAGCGTCTCTATTACTTGTACGTATTACAAGCAAACACTTTTATGTAAAATGCTTAAAATATGTCGACATATTGCTATACTTTTTAGATATTAATGTAAACAGAGTAAGGACTAATGGGTGTATCGTATCGGCACATTTACTCGCATGTATGCTGTGGTCACAATGTTAATTAAAGCTTATGACTCAGGCTACTTTTATGTTACCAACAAATGTCCATTAAGGTAAATTAGTATCCAATATTACCTATACAAGCGTCGGTGGCACAGGCGTTTCAACACTTGACTTGTAATCTGCAGGTCCTGGGTTCGAATCCCGCCATGTACCAATGTGTTTTTCGATTTCCGATTTGCATATGTACTTTTATCCGACGTTCTTGCGGTGAAGGAAAACATCGTGATGCAACCTGCACATATCAGAGAAGAAACTCAAAGAAATGTGTGAAGTCAACCAAGCCGCACTTGGCCAGCGTGGTTGACTAAGGTCTAGTCACCCCTAACTTAGGGTAGGCTTCGAACCCCTGGGTGGGGACGTGTAGTGAGCTGATGGTGATGATTACGTATACGTAATTTTTTATCTACTAATATTATAAAAAGGAAACATTTCATTGTTTGTTTGTTTGAATTGAATAAGCTCTTAAACTACTGAACCGATTTTAAAATTACTATGGGTGACATCGACTGTATTTAATACTAGATTTTTTTTCCGCGCAGAAAAAGTTGATTGCAAGATCTGATGATTAATAAACTTCTTTTGTCTATGATCCTACCGGATGTTAAGGTATGATATGATCGAAATATAGAACAGCGCTAGTTTAAAACTCATTGTAGTTTATAATAAAAACCCATATATATATATATATATATATAACGTAGGGAAGGCTTAAAAGGTGAGAAAAAATCGAATAATTACCGGAAACTAATTAAGGTTTTTTTAATTCCACGCGGACGGAGTCGCGGGCGATAACTAATTCTGTATAAAAAATCTTTCCCTTTGCTTTTATTTGATTTAATATCTAGGAGTTAAGTTTACGATTTGATTCCTTACATCTAAGTTACTAAGGGAATTGAGGAATAACTTAGAGCTTGTAGACTTTAGCATATTCATTAAACTAATGCATTGTCCGACTATTGGTCTTGGTGCAAACGAAGCACTTTGTTCTATCAGTATCTCACTTATTAACTTGATTTCTCAGTAATATTGCAAGTAAGTAAATTTAATTTTAGATTTTATTTGTTTTACAGTATAAGGCTTTTTTGTCATAAATATCTGAAAGATGTGTAAAGTCGTCGTATCATCTATGTTAAGTTACTAGCTGACTACCGCGTTTACGTCTGCGCGGAATTTAAAAAAAAAAGTTAAGAGCCGATGTGTTTTCCAGACTGTGTTCTTATGCCATATTTCATCGGTATCTGTTGAGTCGTTCTGCACATACTTTTAAACAAACGTCCGTATGTCTATACATCCAAACATTCGCATTTATTATATTAGTAAGAAAGTATCACACAATGTGTTACTGTTTTGCTCATTTACCTTACCTTATAGTAAATTGAAGCGTTAGTCTAAGAACATCTTTAAAATAATATTTTTTATTTCTACTAACATCTAAAATATTATTTCCATCAAAGTCTGTAAAAGTTTGAAATTACACTTATTATATTATCTTTAGCTGCAGACGGCAGCAATATTAATATAATATTAAAAGGTTTGAAAAGAGTCTCAAAGGAAGTGAGCAGTGGACGCATTTCATTTTGCACAGTTAGCCCATTGAACCATTTCTAGCTCTTTGAATAATTCATCTTTAGTTTGAACAGACCGCTCGTGGTTTACATGATTTTATTTAATTTAAGTCGATGTACGGAATTATTAAAGATTAGTAAATAAAAAAATCTAGTTTACGTTGCTTGTAATTAAAAAAAAGAGATATATTCGAGAGACAAAAAAAAATACAGATTTACAATTTCATCTAGATTAATTCAGACGTGTTTCCCTAATATTTATGTTGTGAATACCAAGTTATTTTGATTATGTTACATACATTTTTACCAAAATTAATAATTTTTAACAGTGTTTAACATATTATAGGTACAGGTCTTATTCCAAAAATATAAGAGCGCGTAAAGTCTAAGGAATTTAAATAATCTATGGTTTAATAGTACGTAGATTTAAAAACAACGTTGAAGTATAGTTGTTGGATACGTCAATATTCGATAAAAGTGCTATCAGCGGGTATCGAGCGGAAGATTTCATTACACGTAGTGGCCGATATCGTCTTTATAGTGTCATAAACGGGAAAATAACATTAAAGTGGGCATAAAAGAAACGACCTGTGGCATTGCATTCCTGAGGCATTCTTACGACCACGATGCGCTGTAGACAAATTCAATCATATAATGGAACAATATACAAACAAGTAATTCAACCGTTGAACATATAGTGTTAAAATAAATTGCCCAAACATTCGTTAATTTATACATTTTAGTAAGAAGTAGAGGAAAGAGAAATGTACTTACGTCTATCTTATAAATTAATCTTACTAATATTATAAACACGAACGTTTAGATGGATGGATGTTTGTTTAAAGGTATGTCCGTAACGGCTCAACGGATTGTGATGAAATTTGACACACATGTAGAACATAATCTGGATAAACATATAGGCTACTCACTCACTCATTAAGTTTTTTTTAATTACGCGTGGACGGAGTCGCGGGCGACAGCTAGACTTTTTATACACAAAAATATTTGCCGTTATTTAAATTTTTATCTCTTCTAAATTCTTCAAACTGATACCAAACGTTAGATCTACACGTGTACAAAGGAAGTGGAAAGTCGAATAAGAAATATCTTATACGGCGTAGTGCGAATTTCAAAGAAAAGTTAGATGCCTCGATCGCACCGGCTAAAGGAATTAGTGAGCGAGAAAACATGTTCACAATGTCACCTACGACTTCCTTCTGATACTCTTTAAATGCTTCGATACAAACTTTCCGCTTCGATAAAACTAGTTCACCTTTAATATTTGACATTTTACAACAATTTTATGATATTCAAATATCGTATCAAATTTTACAAAATCAAAAATGAACTTGCATTGAAAGAAAACGTTGTGATGCAACCTGCACATACCTGCGAAGAAATTCAAAGATATGTGTGAAGTCGACCAGCCTAGTCACCCCTAATTTAGCGTAGACTCCGAGCCATTTATTGTGGGGGGGGGGGGACTGCTCTATGTTGGTTTGATCTGATAAGCGCTAAACCACGACTATTTTTGATCGATTGAACTATTAGTAGAAATTTGAGCAAGCGTCTAATGAGAATATTTTTTTTAACAAAAGTGGCACAGACGAGGTTTATTAACAAAATGACGCAACGTATACTATTTAAGTAAATAAATCATGCTGTAATTGATATCACAATGTTGGAATTCTTATGATGTCAACGGAATATTTTTGTTCACACACACAAGCATATGCGTGAAATCCTATTTTACGGCTCGTGTCCTTCCGCTTAGAGCACCTTTAGAATAGGCGGTGTCTGAAGTCGAGCGAATATTTGACTTACGCCGTCTTGCAGGAGTTACATTAAGATTAACAAAAGTAAATCAATTCAATCTTAATTCAATATTAATTTAGAATTTTGTAACTTAAAACTAATTTCATTGGGTTGTTTAACTAGGTAGGCTACATATATTATAGATTTGTATGCAACTAAAAAATTATACTGTAAAGGTAGGACTGATTTACGTCGTTGAATCTTTAATTATTTATCTCAAGCTATGACTAACTTTAGTAATAAAACTTTAAGAAGTTGGTACGATTAAATGTTACCTTTACTTTTGTTTTATACTGTTACGATCTTACGAATTTATTAGTAGGCAGCGATGGATAGCAAAATGAAACAGAAATAAAACTTTCAGTGCGCAAAGGGTCCGCACGGACTGTGATTTATAGTTCGATGCATTTTAATGAGGTCTTCAACAGAATAGATGCATACTGATGATAATCCGACTCGTACATTACATCAGAAAGTATAAAATACAGGCAGAATAAAAAATAAATAATAAAAAGACTAAACATACTTTGATTATAATTTTTCTCCGTAACTCGTTGTATAACCTTCGTTCTAATTCTTCTCTAAAACGAAGATGTATTTCAAGTGTATTTCTTCATAATAATAAAAGAAAATCAATTAGTAAGACATCTTTCAACGTTAGACAGGGTTTCGTTATAATTTCTTGCTGTTTTACGTATGCAGTTCACTGAAAGTGACCTGTTTTTTTTGCTTTAAATATTTATTTCTTCTACCATTCCAACTAAGCACTAGCCTTATGTTAGGGCATGATTTACGACAATAATCGAATGGCCGGGTTTCGAAGCCTCGACAATGTTATCGGAAATCCATACTCTTAATCATTAGACCCTTCGTTTGTTTTAGTTATTTGAGATACAATATTTATATATTAAGTACTAATCACACACAGGTATCTCTCGTTCAGGTTAGGTGCAGCTCTTAGCGACGTAGATTAGTATCTTGTAGACATGCGAATTCATAGCCCCGAGTATGCAATATTATTAGCCTTTGAGTGATGCTCCTTTGTGAGTCGACACTACGCTGATGCATGGAGCTTATTAGAATGCTAATTTAATGAACCACATCGGCAGTTGGTGCCAAATATAACATATTAAATTAAATTCAATAGAGGAACGAAGTTAACGAACGTCTTTATTATCTACGACTATCGTACATGATGTATTCCTTGCTCCTTGTGTAGTTATAAAAAATCAATTTTAATATTAATAAAAGTGTCAAGTAATAACGCATTAACCCAAATAATGATTAATTTAATTAGCAAAATTATATAATAGTTTAAATGTTAATACCTTTCCATAAAAATGAAATAAGAAAAACAGATAAATTGGGACATCCATCAGACTAAAACATTTAAGGATAAGTCACCCTTATTTGATGAAACTGGCACAAGATATTCAAAAGACAATTGCTAGCAAGTTGTATGTGGTCGTAATGTAAGACATTACATTGTTAGACAAAGGTTAGAGGTTGGGCGCGATGTGTCAGTGTACACGTAAGGAGGGGTTGAATAATTTACGAGTGCACTAACTTCGCTCGGTGTTCGCTACAGATGGCCGAAGTTCATATATCAAAGCGGGCCGATGTTACAACTTCAATAAAACTTCACTGAAACTTATTCAAACGCGTCGGCCGGTGAAAGCTGTTTTTAACTTTTTCTCCCCCGAGATCAGCCAAATAAATAAAGAGTTAGTGAAGGTATGAAAGTTGATTTCTTCTTATGAAAATATTTGTGTAAGGGGGAGAATTTCTTTTCGTTTACGATGTTGACATTATGATGCTAAAATTTTGTTTCGTTTTTTTTGCAGTTTTCCTTATTTTTTATGTCTAGTTTTATTTGTATTTAGGGCTATCGCTATAGTCGTTAATTAACCAAATTCAGAGACTTAGTTAAGTAGTCCCTTAGTGTAGATCTGTCATAATTAATTTACAATTAGAACATTTCTAAGTAACGGCTCTGAGCGCGGCAGTTAGTGGTGTTTGCAGTATATATAGCTTTTAATATCAATAAATCAAATTCTTTTTTTTATTACAAAATAAGTTTTAAAATAAAGGCATTACGATGCATTTTTTGGCACACTCAGGCAAAAGATGAGGAGATCAACGTATTGAAGTTTGGCAAAGTTCGGGGCACGATGTTAGCGCGGCATATCCTTTGTTTCCACCTCGTTACACTCCTTGTTATAGATTCACATGTTATATGTTAAAAGCTTTCAGTTTAACTGTTGTTATTATTTTTTGTAATTATTACATTCATTTCGACGAAACGTTAATGAGTTTTTGATCATTTATTTTGTTTTTGAAAGATTATTCTTAATTTTTAATTTTATTAGTGATGTAATTTAAATCCATGAACAAATCATACCATGAATTCACTTATAAAGTACATAAATGCATAGCCTTCTATTTTTAGTTATTAGATGTCTGCGGCTTATGCATTGTAAATAACATAACAAGTTAGAATATTAATATAAAAACACTATTTATTATATAGTATATAGTATAATATAGTTAGAATTTAAGTCCATAATGCCACAAAGTTATGTGACACAACTTACAATATAAACAGGGGCCACAAAACGACGAACAAAGTGCAAAATACACATTGTTCCTGCATGGTTGGTAGTTTAGTATTAGCCCCCGGGGATCAGTTGGTCACTACCGGAGAGAAACAGTCAAACTGTTTCTAATTTTATTTTAATTAATGGCATGCTCGACCCATATTTTAGTGTATGTATGTAAATTAAAATATGGGAATAAGCTTACATTATATTTCTACTTTATTATTAAATAAGTTATACATAGCATTCGTAGACATCTCATCTTAAAAGAATTAAGAGCTAATAAAAATTAAGTGTAAAAGAGTATGAATTACTAGCTGTTTCCTGCGATTTCGTTCGCGCGGAATCAAAGATAAATGAAGACTATGTCACGTGGGGGCAATGTAGCTTTCGAATTGTGGAAGAATTTTTCAAATCGGTTCAGGAGTTTCGGAGTTTATTCAACGCAAAAGAAACAAACAATCAAACCTTTCCTCTTAATATTTGTAAAGATCGCTTAGAAAATAAAAAATCTTAATAATTAATACAAGGATATTATATATTAAACTACAGTTTAGTTATGATTGTCCATTTTCAAGGTAAAAAGGCAGAAAAAGTAACACATGGAGCAAGTCACGCGACTTCGTATGAATGTAGCGCAAATAATCTCGACACCCTAGCACATCGGAGTTCTCACTTGTGCTTGAGTGTCCTCAAGACGTGCTCCAACCCTCGAGTGTTTATCCGATTTTGTAAACATCCTTTTATTTTTTATCTGCGAAGTAATGGAATAGTCCATTTTTAATAAAGATGTCCCAAGATCAGTTGTTTTTCTACAAAATTCGGATCAAACTAATGATTAAATGATAAATAAATTACTCATGTTTTCTTCAGAATTATTGGAAAAGACTAACTAAACGTTTATAAGAAACTTAGAAGAAAAGCCATTTCATTGAACTTATATTGATATCTCTTTAATTATTTTATTAGGGTCCGAACATAAAAAGTTATAGGGATTTAATCTCCATTTAAATTCCATTTGCGTATTTTTTATCGATACGGTTAAAAGTCAGAAAAGAGAAATGTATAACCGCTCACAGCTCGTATTAAGGTTATCTAATCTAAAGGACATCGTGAAGAAACTCGATTAAATTAAGTTACTACAGAGAAAAAGAGAGCAATTTCGATTCTCATAGAATTCAAATGAGCTTCTTATTCAAATATAGAAGTGAAGAAAACACTAAAACAGACGGTACCACGGCTTCGAGTTGAAAAAGCGTCGGGGTATATTTTTAAGCTTGTGATCGCTGACTTTGTGACTTTGCTAAAAGGCTCTGTGAATAGAATCGAAATGGTTTCCATTGACTTAAACGTTTGAGTATTTGATAATTTTACAGCGACGTTGAAAATGAAGGGAGAAATAAATGAGTAAAAAAACTTCAAGAGGTATCATTTATTCAAATAACTATTCCAAATTCTACAAAGTATGCAGAAAGCCGACAACGACATTCTTTATATACATGCTATTCCACTTTTAAGCGATTGTATTTATCGATTAGTTAAAGCTGTGGATCCTTGTCAGCAATTATGACGCTAATGGATACTTTCTAAAAGAACTATTTTTTTTTTCAAGAATATTAAATAATTTTTATAATAACTGCCAACAATTTATTGAACATTTAAAATATGTCAATTCATTTACGAAAATACGAGTACATAACAATGCCAAATGGGGGTTAACAATATTAATTGATATGTTACAGATATGATATAGAATATATAATATGATATATAGCTGACATGTATTTACTTATGTATTCCCTATTTACATATATTAAATTAAAAATCTTATTTAATGTAGTTACATTTTATTATTTAGCATTATACTAAAGTACATAAGTACTTATCGACAGTAAGACTTATTTCGCATAATCTATCCGAAAATATATAACCGCGTGTTAAGAGTCATTTTTACTATTTTACTAATTTAAATTATTACATAATGTACTAAAAAATTACATTCTTTAGATATGTAATTTAAGGATACATTTTCTATAATACATTTTTCTACATAACAGTACACTTAATAGCTCCATTTATCATAAGCAAAAAATTTCGACAAGACTGTACATATAACATATATGTATATTAAACATAGTAATGTACATAAATATCGTTTAATAAAGCTAACGGGTCAAGTACGACTATGTTATCTAATACATACGCATATTCAATATTGTGTCCAGGTTTTGGCTGTAAGAAAAAAAAACATAAATTAACAATGACTCATGTATACAACGTTATAAGCAAGAGTTGTGTATTCTTACCTTTATAATGCATATCCCGATGCATACTAGGGCAGGTTTTTCCAGGATACTGAAAATTAATTGCTTTTAAATATTTAAATCAATCAATTGTATAAATACGTGTTTCTGTTGTGGCGATATTAATTTAGAGTCATGAGTGATAAATAATAAAAAAGTCTTATTACTTTTTGGGGGTTTTTATGTAATAATGTATCTGATTAGATTGACGTCATACGCTAATAAGACAGTTCTTAATTTCTGCTTGATAGTTTAGTTCGTATGCGTAGATTTTCACGGAAGTAAATTTAGAAAATAATTTTAAGTTATAACTATTTTTAAATTAATTGGAAATTAAGAATATACGAATATAATTCGAATTTCAAAACGGTTTACCCGAATGTTGGCAACTTAACCTTAATACCCTTCATACGTTGGCTGTCCTTATGCACGCAATAAATTAGCGCGCGCAGTCGAAGTGAAAGGCTGCTGGTAATTAACAACTTTCTAAATTATTGAAACCAGAGCTGCATGAACTTTTTACGATGAAAATTTTACTGAAGGGCGGGTTGTTGGAAACATTTTCAGTAAAATATTAAAACAAGTAGGCTGACTGAGAGTATGAATTACAAGGGTTTATAAAGAGCAAACATATTAAAACTACATGCTCGTAATCAAGAGATGAAGGTATGATGAAGGTTCTTCATTTTTCTATTTTTATAATTCTTGCGCTTGGTATTTTCCAACTTATCGTTGTGAATATTCGCTTCGGGCATATTTTTTATTATTAAAAGAATATTGCAATAATTGTCTCAATTATTTCATAATTTTAGATTAATTTCTTCTTACATTGTAATAAGGGTCATATCTTACTCATATTATAAATGCAAATGTGTAGATGTATGGATGTTTGTTAGAGTATATCTCAAGAACGGCTTAACGGATCTCGATGAAATTTGGCATGGATGTTGAAAGTAGACTGGAAGAGCCCGTAGGTTACTTATTTAGCGTCTTTTAATTGCATGCGAACGGAGTCAGCGGGCTAGTTTGGAATAAATTAAATCAAAGTATCACCTTGCTCAAGTCGAAGTCAATATTAGTCCTGACAGCTCGATGGTGCAGAGGTTGCGGGGGGCGGAAGTTGTTGCCCAGCGGTGCCTTCGGATGACGAGCGTCGCCTTGCATTAGACGACGTAGTCCGTGTAACTGAAGTTAAATACTTAGTTAGAATGATTGTTATGTTAGGAAGAAAATCTGACACTGTGTCGCAGTACTGGCACAACACTAGCCTTACTAAAATGACGACGTTTATGTCCTCTCACTAATCATTCTGACACTGGACTTTATAACGAAAGCACGTCATTTGCGCCAAATGATTCTAACTAATATTGACTAAAAGTTATAATATAATATTTGTTTTTTTAGTTTTTCCTAATTTTTGAAACATTTTCAAATATCTTCGACCTTATTATAACTAAATATGGAATACTGATTACTTTAAATTATATTAACTATTCCAACGACTTTAATAAAACTTTAAAAAAATCACCGTAATTTGATACAGATCAGTAAATGTTAACGAAACTACGATTCCCGAAAAAAGTAATCGGTTTCCTATTGTTATTCCCAAAAGCGCGGGTAAATCATTGAATCTCAGGAACGATTTCAAGTAAATTGAAATTTCCTTCTTCCTTTAATGTAGTGTCGAGCGTTGTTCAGGTAAGGTCTGAGCGCCGCCGCCGAGCGCCCCCTGTCGGGATTAATGTTCCCGACACACGCGATACCCACTATCTCATTCGCTTCGCGCTTTTCCTTTATATCAAACAATTTGTTTGTAATTATAGTTTGTAATCAAAGTTGAAATAACTTTATCGGCTATTTGTAATTTAAATTTGTTTCATAGTAGCATTGAAATTGTATTTACTTAATTGTAAAGATTTGTATTACAAATGTGTACTGCTATGGGTGTTTTTAATTATTCGTTATTTTGAATATAATAGGGGAATGTTTCTCGGATATAGAAACATTTATTGAAACAATAATACAATTAAAATAAATAATGTAACTGAGAAAAAAAACTTTATCAGTGCTCTTTAGTAAGCTCTTGGGTCAACAGTCGAGGGCTCTTGGGTCCAGGTTGAGTACAATTCACATTCAGGACCATAAATTACATGACATACCTAAGAAGAAAAAAAAAATAATGTAACAAAATCTAGTGTTTTGTAGTAGAATATGTTAGTCAGTTATGAAACATCTTAACAAGAAATTAGAATTGTGAATGTATTAGTAATATATCGCGCTTCAGGCAAGAACCGCATGCCGTTCACTCAACTCCCCGCGAGATTGCAAGCAGTTTCCACTAGCACTTAATTTTCCCACCAACACAAACGGAAAACATAAACAATGATTTATAATAACAGCCATACAACGCTGTACTTTCAGTTTACTTTTAACACGTACATAATTCACGGCGGAGTCTTTGTCTAAAGGCGCGGGACGTGAGTTGTTTATTGTAGCGTGAGCGCAAATGAAAATGTTATTATAGCGCCCTCGACCACAGCTAGACTGTATAACAATCATTTGATGCACTATTTCGTTTATATTCTCATTCTTACTGCTCGTTTCTACTTTTATAAACATTTATAAACCAAAGCAAAATTTAATTTTTTTAACTATTTTGCACAGAAATATGTATATTGAAAGGTACATAATAATTTTTTAGATATATAATATATTATAGTGCGTAATGATGTGTTTTGTGTGTGTTGTTAATGTGCGCTTTTCTGCTTACGTATGTGTTGTTTTATTTATAGTTTTTACTACTTTTCTCTGAAGTGTTATTTATATTGTTTATGTTATGTATTTATTATATATATATCTTCTATAATATTATTACTTTGACTCTACTACACTACTCTCTAATTTAGGTTTAATTGAAGAACGTCTTGTATCTTTAAAGGCCAATGCAATTTTAATATGTAGTTTTATTCTAAACTGCCGTTGTATTCAGCTTTCCCTTTTCTTATTAAAGCATTTTTATGTAAAACAAGCTTAGATATTCTAAGAGCTATAAAGTGTTCCAAAAAATGTAAAGTTTCTACAGTACTTTATTTTAAGAGATACATTTACCGATAAAAATTGTTACTTTACTGTTTGAAGTCCACACAAAGTCGCAAGGGGATCACAAGCATGAGAATATTCTATAAATACGAATGCAAGATCTTTGTACAATGTTAAAAGATGTTTGTAACTTAATAACATAGAAACTTCTTTATTCTTATTAAATTAATTTTATCTTCAATAACTGTAGGAATATAGTTGTTATGTTTAATTATAATTTGACGTTATAATACCTGTTGTTTAGTGATGTATATTGGTTTATTAATAAT
This sequence comes from Papilio xuthus, assembly GCF_000836235.2. NCBI lineage: Eukaryota > Metazoa > Arthropoda > Insecta > Lepidoptera > Papilionidae > Papilio > Papilio xuthus. The sequence continues at coordinate 1,470,408 of NW_013532534.1, read as the reverse complement.
GATCCAGGTAACGGTCTCGAAGCAGGCGGGCGCCGTCGTTGACCCGTCGTAGGTCATGTAGTAGTCCGTATCGGGTAACAGACCTCGTACTGATAGTCTGTTCACTGGCATCTCCGCACCTTTCATTAAAAAATTCTATCAATTTAAGTAACGTATAACCTCCTTCCACAATATTAGTTGATTTTAGTCCTCTTTCCCTTTTTTTCATAAAGAAAGTATGGGAAGGGATAGTGCATTTGACGGAGGAGGGGACGTATAGGAAAGGGAAATAGTCTTTTTCTACGCGTCCTTTCCTTCGTCAATTAAAGGAAGGCAACGCATCTGCAATCGCGTTTGTGTATAGCCAGCGTTCGGTTCGCTATTTCGGCGAATCAAGTGGCCGCTAACTCGTTTGCGGCTTTATAATATTTTTTTTAAAAGAAGTTGTATGTAGTTATCTGCAAAATAAAGTATATTGGTTATTTATTAGGTATATTGGTAAAAAAAAATTGTTGGTTCTCACCGCCATATTTGATATTTTCTAATTCTTCCGTCAATATTCTGAGTTCTGGATTCGATAGGTCTCCCAACTGAAAAAAACATTACAAACATGAAATAGTTAAACTAAGTAAATTGTAGTGTAACTTTATAAAGCTTACCACTAGATAACGATTATACAATAATGTCTCAAACTTTAATTAAGGAAAGTCGTAAAACGACCGAATAATTACTTTTCTTTTGAAGTTAAAAGTTAACGGCTGTCTTTATAGAGTTAACTCAGTGTAAACTAGACTTAATAACTGTGAGAAACTAATAGCTGGTTTCTGAAATCGTATAAAAGTATAAAATCTGGAACAGTAGTGAACTACCAATTTTTAATTTTATTTCTAAACTATATGTAAATGCCAAGATATTTTTAATCATCATCAAATGCACGAAATAATTGACGATATAAAATTTTTATTCTGTTTTATTAATACATTTTTAGACAGACAGCTCTTAATTTGAACTAATAGCTTCGCGAGCTCATCCAATGCCGCACAGAAAATTCCAATTTCCTTAATTAACTACCTTCAGTTTGGGTGAAGCTACAAAAAGGTGCGGCCTTGTTGATAACGCTTCGCCGATAACTGCGATCGTGTTAAAGCGCACTTCTATTTTTCGATAATCCATAACTTTGACGAGAATCACGCTCCTGCACTTTTATCACTAATTATTTTCAACCTCTATTGCGTGTTTCAACTCACTTTCACAAAATTAAAAAATCTGTCATAGTCTTTAACAACACAGACGTAACAATATGTTTTAAACGGAATTTTGGTCTCAGAAACCCTAGGTTACTGTCTCATAGACAAGTTACTTAACCAGTCCTCAGTTTAAATTTATTTCACTAAATCTGAGCAATAGTTGGGATTTAATAACTCAAGTGTGACGGTTCATAATTAAAGTTTGTTTAATAAAAGCTTTAATTATGAAATAAAATGTTCCTCGCAAATTAAAAAAAAAATCTTGATTTAATAAGAATGTCTATAAACCTTTTTTATTTAGAAGCGTATTTAAAATAAAAATAAAATGTTACTGACTTGCAACAGCAATGATATTGATACAATTCCTTGAGCTTTATGTAAAGCTTCCGAAAAGTTTGAGTAAAGCTGCGAGTTGAAACCGAAGATTTGTATCTGTAATCAGATAAGTTATTAAGTATTTTAACAATTTAAATAAAAAAATAACTTAATTTTACAAAAGATAAAGTGAAAACAATAATTTTAAAGGAAAACGAACCAGAGATATAAATTTACTGTCGAAATATGTACAAGAGGCTTGTCATATTCTCATAACTTGATTAATAACTTCAAAGACGCAATTTAAATGAATGTAAAAACATTGCGAAGTTAAAATATGCATTCATACAAAAACTAAAAAAAAATCAGAGATAAAACAGACGAATAAAATCGGATACACGGGAGGATAAGCACATGATTTTAGATTTAACGCGTTTGCGTAAGAATTTGTCACATAAATAAACAGGAGGCATGCTTGAGTTGGCTCGCAGCCGTTCCTCGGGATTACATTTGGGATTTGAACGTCTCCGAGAGGAAAGTGCGGCGCGACTGGGCGATGCGTGAACAAAACATATGTTACGAATTCTTTTGATAAACTCACGCAAGAAATCTCTGCTACGTCTTATTATTTGGAAAAGGAAAAAAGTATGTCATGTAATCATTTTAACATCGGTTGTAATCAATATTTTTTTATTAAGTATACTAATTATAATTTGCATAAATAAAAAAAAATATTCATACAATTTAAGCTACTATAATATTTATTTTATTTAAGTTAATATTTAAATTCATTATCATTTAACTCTCCAAAGTACCATATGTAGCTTACAGGCCCACTATTAATATTTAACTTTATCCAATCGTCAATAAATAATTCTTTATTATTTCCATAATGACAGATAATTGTAAACAAAATGTTTCCATTGTTACTAACAACAGACGATATGCTGTTGTACTGCTTTTGTGGTTTAATTGGTATGTAGTTACAATTAATATCACCTGAAATGTTTGTATTAGAAAGTGTCTGCAATCAATTAGTGCCGTCTGTCTCTCTGTTTACTGAACGAACTTCGGCGGAACTACAACAATGGATTATTCTGCGCTCAATACCGTTTAGTGTTGGCGCTTCTGTTTAAACTTGCTACAATTATATTAATCTGTTGTCACTAATTCGACAGAAAAATCTAATCTATATATTAATTATATTAAGCGATTTAAACAGACTGTCTAAGACATAACATTATTTTAAAAAAGTAATACAAAATTAGACAAAGTTCGAACAATATCGTAAAGAGATATTTAACTTATAACTGAGTACTTATTGCTTCTAATTTAATTTACCAATAAACAATAAAATATAATAAATGTTTTTCTACGAACGTGTATAAAGCGGTAATAAGAAAAAAACAGAAAATATGATATCGGCACTCACCTCGGCGGGAAATGAATATCCATTGATGGCATGCTCGGATCCGAATTGATCGTGAAGTCCATAATGAATATGTATCTCGTGAAATTGATACTTGTAGGAAAGCGGACCGCCCGTGATGTTTATGTGATGCCGCGTCTCGTTCTCCACAGTGAATATCACCGAGTGGCCCGTATTGCTTATGAGCCCGTTTATCTATCGACAGTTTTGGTTTGTTTATACCATTCTCTATTCATTTTTGCGTTTAATAAAATATTATAGTTTTATTTGAATGTACATATCCATAGTAATAAAGAATGTATTGCTATAATTTAAAGGATTATGAAGCTATTATTTTTTATTACAATAGGAGTTTACTTCTCACTAATCTTACTAATGAATGGAAGTTTTTTGAAGATTTCTAGATCGGCTGAATAGATTTTGATGAAATTTGGTGTAAATATAGAAAACAGACTGGAAGAACACACTGGTACATAGGATTTTTATTTTATTTCCGCGCAGACGGCGTCGCGCGCGACCCCTAGTTTTACACAAAGTAAAAATATTGTCAATACGAATAATAGAATGCTAATATAAGAAGTTCTTTTGGGAGGATTTATTCGGTGATTTCATCTACTGCACAAGTTCAAGAATAAATCTTACTAAAAAAAATTTGTTCTATCCGTGTGTCATTAATGCCAATATTTATTTGATTCTCAGTCCTTAAACACGTGGAAATAACTTATACTTACCCTGTGTTTATCTATGTGTAAAAAGCGAAGGTTGGGGTCGAAGAGTAACTTTTCCGGCTCGAGGTTCACGGGGGACTGGCGGCGGCCTTTGTTGCACAACGACCATTCCGGGTTGATCAAGCCCCAGAAAGCTGGTCCTAAAAGTTAATTTATGATTTAAATTATTCTTAAATATAAGGTTATTTAAATACGAAATGATGAACAAAATGTCATCTAAATCCACTGATTAAGTTATGTGTCTTGAACCAGTATACAGGGATGTAATAATGATTGCTCATTATTGTATCCCTGTGTGTGTGTGTGTGTGTTAAAAAAGGCAAACCGTAAGTTTTACCTTTTTTAACCTTTTTAATAAAGAATAACTTGGCACAATCAGTGGTAGTGCAGCGAAGGCAGTAAAGGCATTAGCGTCTGCAAGGTATTTCAATATGGCAGAAAACTGCGGCGTAAAAGTAGCCAAAGTACTTTGGATCGCGTTCATGGTTTTATTATTTATGACCTTGAAAATTGCATGAGTAAGCCAGCGCTGCGGTTACCGTCCCGCCTTCTTAATGGCCACGCGCTAAGTGAACGTTGCTTTAGACAATTCTATTATTGTTTTTTGGTAATTTGCGTCTACTACACTTATTTTTTTTTATGTGGCCAGTAATATTGTCTCTAAGTATGCCTACGTACGGATACCATCATCATTACTAGGTATATATCATAATCTATTTGAGAAAATGTTTGTTATTTAATTATTTTTAACTATTCATTTTTTCAAACTTTTTGAGTAGTGAGACATTATCATAAACTTATATAAAAAACGGCTAAAAACACTCACGTATGTTCGTCCAGTGCCGCCACCGGTTTGCATGTTTTTTACTATGTTTTATGCTTTTATTTCGTAAAAAACAAAAAAGAAAGTGTTGAAATCATTAGTGATTTAGACATTCGGTCACAATACATAACTTTTGCAACTTTTTCGCAACCAGTTAGACGTGAGTTAGGTACACAATGCTAACTTTTCGTACCCAAACTAATAATAAGGCTAACATTAGAGTTAAACCGGAAAACTTTTACTGCAACGTGTATTGCTTTCTGTATAAACTATTAGAACTTCATATGTTTAACATGCATTTGTAGGTATATCTTATATATAAAATTCTCGTGTCACAATTTTCGTTCCCATAATCCTCCGAAACGGCTTCACCGATTCTCTTGAAATTTTGTGAGCAGATTCTGTATGTCTGAGAATCGGCTACTATCTATTTTGTAATCCCGCGTAGACGGAGTCGCGGGCAACATCTAGTAACCTATATGAACTTCCGTTTTTTCAAAATGGCATAATTGAGGTACAGCTATATGCCATTTTGTACTTTAGTGATTTGAATACAATAACTAGAAATCTGTAATCGAAGAAATCTTATGTATTATATTCATACATTATAGAAATTACTATAGCGTATTTAATTGCGTACATAATATTTAATCGCACTAATGCTTCTAAGTTACGTAATTTAAAAATGAACAACATAAAATATTTAAAATTGCGATTTAAAAACAAATATTCAGATATTCAGTAAAATACTTTATTCGTTATAATATTATTTTATAAGTATTCCATAATATAATCTACGTTGGAACAAGTCCAATTTCCAACATAGGAAAGACAATTTAATACGATAACACACCTCACGAACTTGTGCGAAACGCAATATGAATGCAAGATAAATCGCCCGTATAAATTTCATGTCACGTAAACCGTCAAAATGTTATCGGCGCAGAGAAATTGATACTACTCACAATCAGAATATTCACGGAGGGATTGAGATAGGTCAATAACCTCCGATTCCAATGCTTTGTACCAAAAACTCCAGGTCAAAACACACACAACGCATTAAAATAGTTTTGTTATGGCAAGATTTTTTGGTAATTGTAATTTTCTGTTATTCTATAATATTTAACAATTTGCACTATTGTGTAAATACGAGTCGAGTACTCACCTGAAATCCCGTCGTAGGTCCACCATTCCTCCCAGCTGACGCCGCTCACGGCTGCAATCAAATTCCATCTAATTAAGTCTGCACAATTGTTATTAGGACCAAAATATGCCGCCGTGAATCTCAAGTTACGAGTACATAATACATAACATGAATTAATGATATAATACTTTTATATATAAATATAAGTACCTAACTATTGTTTTACTTTACATAAAATTATATTGTCCAATATTAACAAATAATAAATTTAGTTTACGCTGGGTTCAGATAAAGTTTCTTAATTTACGGAACGCAAATGAGACGAAGAGATGTCTATTGACTAATTAGTAGATTGTAATTATTTGAATAAATGTAAATTTAAATTACTTAGATATTCATTATTACTGTCTAACGATATTTTTCCCCACGTATGAACCGCTTATTCATTTTTTTTGTAGTTTTTACTTAGTCTCCTTTATAATCTTTGACAAATAAAATTAAAGGTTAACCACGACCGTAACAGATTTGCGTGAGATTAAATTTTCTTATTAGACCTTCCTAAAGTACTCTTAATTAAGATTATGAAATTATGATACCCATAATATTTTGGAGCAATTAATTCGAAAATACTCGCCGAAGCAAATTCTTACTCCTTAATTATTTATGAAGTAAATTTTCTTGTCATAAGATATTCCACTCTTTTAAGGAATGCCGGTAAATAAATATTTTATAATTGTGAAATTTTACCTGTAAAAGGTCCTTATAACTACGCAATTAAAATTAAAATTAACTTAACATAAAAGATCCACCAAAAAAAAATCTCATTTTTTTTGAAAATTTTTAGTCAATCGTGACAAGATCTATAGTCCTTTTAAAGATTGATCAGAGATATAAATACCTAAGTCGTTATTGGACCGTCTCGTAAAGAACTTACTATAGAAATGATCCTATGAAGTAAAGTTTGTTATTGGACTGTGAAACAAATTCAATCTTGAATGATTCAAATTTATAGCTACAATCGCATGACGTAAATTCTTTTTATATGAGTATTTAACATAGAATAAGTACTAAGTATTTAGCGTAGTACTAACTGCTAATTTGTGTGAGCTAAAGAGACTAGAAGCTAGTAGCAGTTTTTATCAGTGTCTGTATTTTATGGTTACTTCTGTAAGTTTACATATTTTACGATTTATTTCCATTGTTAAAATCAATCAATACATTCGATAACACGAAATTGAAAAAAAAAACAGCAACACTAATACATATTCAGAAATGTACAGTTGAAATGTATACCAATCTCGAAACTTACTCGATACGTTGCTGATTTATGTTTTTAATTTAAATTTTTGCATTCGCTGGGCGAAGTTCGCCACGGACGCGCCGCTTGCATCGCAAATGTGTGTCGCAGTGAGATCGTTGCCGGTCCTGACTCAATACAGGCCGACTGAGCTGTCGACTTTTAATCTCTTAATGCTACTCAACAAACTTCCACCTACTGTAATACCCTTCTATTCGGAGTATACCATTTCGTTGGCAGACAGCTTTACACAATGTATACGACTTCTACAATGTTATTATACGATGATAGTTTTTGTCTAAAACTTAAGACTACTAAATTAATTTAAAAAGCAAATCAGTTGTTGGAATGTATGTGACGATAAAAAAAATCAAATCACAAATAACCATATTAAATTCATTTCATACAAGCATTTGCCCGCAACTTGATCAGCGTGGAATTAAAAAATCTTAAGTAGAGTTTAAATACATATCGTACGTTCCCAAACAGTGTAAGATTTTATAAATCGGTTCAATAGTTTTGATGCCTATTCAATGCAAATAATCAAATCTTTCAATTTAGATTATTTAATTTAATTGACTAACTCTATAATGATGCGATACAACATAATTTATATAAAATAATGATACGATGTAACATTAACTAAGCTTACGAGACTCCGGACAGTATGTTAGGTAGAATTTAGTGTAGCTTAAAGCAACTTTACCGATGTTACAGCACCTGAGACTATGAGTTCATCATTATATCAAATATTTCAGTTCATTATAGTTTTAACATGCTTATATTTAGTTGCTATAATTAAATATTATTATTTTTACATCAAGAACGGTGACACAGATGGTAAGCGCTTGACCGGACTGGCTTTATTTTATTTACAATTGAATGTTGTGAATTTTGATTAATTTGTTGCTGTGTAACAAATCGTTAATAAATCTTAAGAGAAGGATTCTCGTGATACTTCACCCAATGCAAGGGAACTGATCACTACTTAAAAAAACCTAGTACTTATAAAGAAATAAATTATTTTCCATATAATTTTGGTTGAGGCATGTTCCATGTGTCTCAAATAGTTTTGTAGTCATCTGTGTTGTTGAATCTTTTGTTGCTTATAGCGGCATGCATACTGAAATATAAGATTGAATTCTTATGCATTGTTGCATTTTGCAGACGGCATTTCTACGTGACGCAAGTGCTCGCTCGCTGCCAGTCAGCATCTGGTTCACTCTTAACTCTACACTGACTTTAAAAGACACCGCTTGCCTTGGGAAAGTAAAGTTATAATATTACAAATCTAAGATTTTCAAAGAACTACAGTAATGAATTCAAAATCAAGTTACTGAAGGCACTTTGATTGTTAATATTTGTATAGTCGAAGTATAAATAATAAAACAATATATCAAAGGTATATTGATGTCGGAATCAAATGTTGAAAACGTGGGCAATTCGCAGCGGACGACTCTACAAAGAGCTTCAACCATGCATCGGAAATGAATCAGTTTCCGTTTTGTGTATGGCAAAAGATACATCTCCATCTACGTTGATGTTCTAAATTAAACTTTAAGTTAAGCGCGATACCGTTGAATTTTGATTGACATAACTGAACTCAGACTAGTTGAAGTATCTGGTACACGTTTAAGTTCACACATTTGAAATTCATAGTTTAAGTTTGCGAAATTTTAAGAATATAAAATAACTTTTATTTTAATTAAGAAACTACAGTAAAAGAGATGCGGCAGCAGACATCGTCTGATTTTAAAGGTTCAATACGAGACGAGTTTAACAAAGGAATGGTAATGTCATTGATGTATGAAATGAATAAATAAAATCACGCGGAAAATAGGCAATTTCACGGTGCATTGGGCATCCTTTGCGTGGCAAGTGCAAGACTGCAGAGCAATCGTCTCTCAACGCCCGCATCATGTAATCTTAACCGAGGCGTATATTCTGTACCTTTTTCTACCAGTGTTTTAAGTTTAAATGTCTATCTTAATAATAAGTTTGAGGTCCTGTAAATGAGTGTCCTGCAAACTGTCCACTAATGATTGTTTAGTTAAACAATAGTATTGAAATCCCAGTAAGGTAAATTAGGATAATGACGAATTTCTATCTTTTTTGGTATCAGGGGGAAATTGTCAAAAAATAGTCTTCTGAGGGACAGATAGTATATGACACTAAAAACCTCTTGGTGGTCTAATGCAGTTCAATAGATTCCCGGGATCTCCAAAGCAACTGGGACTTATAACTCCCTAAGATATATTTTAGTGTCTCGTTATAATTTTAGAACTATAGTAGTGTATTTTTTATTCTTGGTAACAAAAATGGAAGTGAATGTGGTTGTGCGCTTATGAGAACAATATTTTGGGGCCGTATATTGATGTAAGTGTGTTAGGTATTCATGCCGTAGAGCGCACCGGGCGGCGAGCGGCGCCGGTGAACTCCTACCTATGCAAATTTTACAATATTGCATTTGCTCGCCTCCAAGTATTTGTTGTTGCGATGATGCTAATGGATTTTCCTTTGTCTTTATGAAATTGAATGTAATCTTTACAGTGTTTTCAAATTTTTACAATTTGAGCTTATATTTTGGAAGGAGATAAACATTTGAATTCCAATTCTATGTTACAAAATATTTCTAGTTTAACTTTAAAAATAAATAGATACGCTGCTACATTTGTATTGCCTTGTACTGCTGTAATAAGTAAGTAGATTTAAGCCAAATGATTTTAGATATAGATATCAGTAAATTCTTTGTTTTAAGAAAAGTTTTACAATGTTGAAACTTATATTTTTAATGAAGCTCTTTGTGTAACGGCAGTGAAACTTTCTTGTAATAGAATTTTTCATGTAAAAATCTGTGCAAGGAATATTATTTCGTTCAAATTATAATTCAAATTTTAGTGCGGAGACAATATACACAGGGCGAAGTTAAATTAAAGTCGTATGCGGATTTGGCGGCGGCTCGCTTGAGCTTAAGGCCGGCCGCGCCACCTGTGCCCGTCGCTCCGTACTACGCCGAGCTCGCAACACACCACTGAAAACACAATTTGCGGTGCGCCTTTTGTGACTACTGTTTACTTTTATGCAATTTGTTTTTCAACTTTGTGCGCATTGCTTATATTCTAGTTTTCTAATTCGCCCGCTACTCTCTCTGTAATCATTTTTCTTTGGAATTTCAATTACGTCGTCATTGTTATTGGGATACACTTATCTTTAAAATATTTGTAAACCATATTGAAAAACACATACATAAGATTAAATTTAATTTAGAAACTATTGTTTTAGTTAATGGCAAAGATTATTTTTTAGTTGAATTTTACTTCCAAACCTTTATAAAGTTAATAACTAATGGCTAACTGCTTACTAAACATCTTTAATCCTTTAGATGATTTCTAAAAAAAAAACTGATAAAAAGGAAAGCTGTATGATTCTTTTCGATTAAGTTGACATCGTGTATCATAGAAACAGGAAAAGTTTGTAAAGAAATAACTTTGTTAGCGATGTTGACGCAAGGAATTTCCGCGGCGTTGTCTTTGATTTAAAAGGTGTGCAAATAAAGTAGTATAAAACAATGGAAGGAGAGTAAACAAGGTCATAAAGCACGTCACAAGAAAGAGCCTATATATAATCAGCTTAGTGATAAATTGGTAAACAGCACGCGAACGACACAGCTGCTTCCGCCGACAGTTTCATCGCTTACTTTCCGTACTGTCTTATTACAAAGAAACGTACTAACAATTGGTGTTATTTGAAGTTCCAACATATTAACGAGTACTAGAAACGAATCTTACATTGTTTATTCAAAGCTTAAAACCATTATGTCAACGATATTATGTTATTTTGTACGTTATAATCATCATACCTTTGCCTACGTAGGTTCGGTATACTCTTCCATACATTTTCCACAACCATCATAATATCTGAATTTATATCTGAAACGTACCCTCTTTCACACATCTATAAATTGTGTTCCTTTACTAGTCTAAAATGTCATCTGCTTATTAGTGCATAATAATATACGGTCTTACCTGAGAAGGAAAGTAAAATCTGTATTAAGGTAGTAATAATAACCGCTTCAAGGTAGCTATGCATTGTCTACGAAACTTTATCTCTCATATCCGACATTGGACATTTTTGTTGCATTTACAAGCTACATAGTATTTTAATTTGTATGTCAAAAATCACTGATAATTCAAAATTAAGTCGGCCATTTTCTTCTTTTTTCTTCGATTCGATTTCGATGATTGTTTAAGTAATGTTAAAGTTATTGTAACCTGAAACAAAAAGAAGGCAAGTTAAAATATTTTTTTATCACATATTAAGCTTTTACAGTTTTATAGTATTCAAAATAAATGTTTTATTTTGTTACAATATTTTAATACTATTTTATACTATTTTTCTGTATTTTGCAACTACATTATCAATCTTTTATTAGCTTTTGTATGTGTATTGTCAAGTATACTGCATTACATAAGTGTGTTCTAAGATTTGTGCAAGATTTCCCAATGGATGCGACTGCGTTCACTTTAAAGCGCCTTTGTTCGCCAGTGTACATTCCGCAGGAATATTCTGGACTTATATTTTTTATAAATTAATTAAATGTGTACACTTATGCTATTAAATTTATTTTAAATAATAATAAAATATGTGTAGTTCTATGTTAAATCTCTAATTAATACGATACATAAGTTTTCTATAAAATAACTGCAATTTCATCGAACATTGAGTTAGATATTGTACGTGGAGTTATGTACAGTAATTAGTCACCCATCCGACATATGCAATTACAGTTAAATTATGTGGTAATATAATTATACTATATTGTCCTAGTACATATTATACTGAACAACTGACAGATGTGTTTTAATCGATACAAATTATATGAACAAATTTGGAGTGCAATTTATAAGAGCAATATATCTTCTAAAAAATGTTGCTAACATCTTATTAATATTATAAATGCAATTGTTTCAGTGGATGGATAGATGAATGGATGGATATTTATTAGAAAGTTAGAAAACCGCTCAACGGATCTCAATGAAATTTAATATAAATGAAGAACATAGTCTAGTCTACTTATTAAGTTTTTTCGACTCCCTATTTTTGGCTACTTATTAAGTTAAGATGGAGTCAGGAGTGACATCTAGTAATAAGTACATTACACTTCATATATATGTTAAGTGTATTTTATCCTTTTATAGACAAAAACTTTATGATTTTGTAAAAAAATTAAACGGTAAAGTTGTTACAAAAGAGTCTTTAATTAATTTAAAGAAGAAAAATTATTCTTATTATACCCAATTTAAGATCAATCAAGATCTGTTTGTCGTATGGTATTGTAAATATAACACAACATGAGTTATTACTGAACTTTTAAACGTTTATAAGTATGAAATATCAGTCTAAAAGAAGCTAAACATGTTATGATACACTTTTTTCTAGTAATACATTTAAATAAAAAAATTGTTACAAAGCTGAGAATATGAACCGTTATTTTTTTAAAATTAGTATTTGAATAACTATTGACCTAATTTATGTTGTAATCTCACCGTTAATTGATCCTATTTTTTTACATTATTCCTAGGAAAAAACTAGGTATTCCATCGCTATATTTTTGTCCTACTTTTTTTTTTAAATTATAAAATACACGACGTAATGGAACGTTCGCTGTTCAAATTTACTGTTTTTTTGTTTAAATTCGTTCGCTTCTGTTTACCAAACAAAAGAGGATTTAAAACATTTTATTCATTGATTTTAAACATAGTTCTTTTTATAGTAAGTAGGAATATTATTTGAATTATAAAATAACTATAGAATACTAAGTTATAAACGTATGGCTAACATGGTAATTTGTTATTTCCCAAGAATACTTTTAATAGAAATGTATGATTGTCTTCTTAATCTTCATAAAATAAAAAAATATATTGTATCGTTTTCAATACTAAGCAGGTAGTTTTCTGGAAGTAATATAGGGAATAACGGATTGCAGATACATTTTTTATCTTAAGATAGTAAGAAAATTAATTTAAAATATATATAGGCACGGAATATTTTAAAGCTGTCGGTACGCCAGCTATATGTTTCAAATGTAGTAAACCTTAAATCATGTATCGTCATGAACATCTCCGCTAATATTTATCGACGGCGATAACCCGAGGGTCCTGCTTGCCTTCACAAACTTGCTGATAATGTAAATTTGATAGGTAGCGGCGTGTTCTATAACACTTGAATGTCGGGTCCCAGGTTTGTTCGCCTCATCGTATAAATAAGCGTGAAGTAGTGCGGTAACACGCAAACTGGTCGTTAACCCTGCTACATGCCGTTCTAATGGAGAGGTGAGGGTGTCAGCGCAACCGCAACTAAACCGCTACAACGTCGCCCGTCAACCAGCGATTCTAATTAACGCACCTTGCTGTTGTTCAATACCCAGATACGGTAAATTCCTTGACATCAACTTTATTATATTCACTTAGGTGGCTGATTAAATCGGCATTAAGTGAAGGATGGAACATTTTTAAATTGCTTAAAATTAATTGTTCAGGAATTGGGCTGATTGGATTTGTATGTTAACATTTTGCTTTAATTGGTATTTGTCTTAATCTGTTTATGACTCTATATTTATTATTAATAACATATTAATCGTTGTTTACTTATGATTCTGTTATGTACCGAAATTGTTCAAAAAAGAATGTGTAATTAAACATTTTACTGTAAAATGGATATTGAAAATTCCTCATGAAACTTATATTCTCATTAAAATGCTTAAAGCAGAATTTCTTATTTTGAAGAGTAAACTGTGCAGCGCCTAGGAAATACAGCAGCACAGAGCCGGCACTCGCTTTCGACCAAGCCGCATTGTTAAATATACACGAATACTGCGAACACAAACGCAAACAAAACCTCTTGGAATAATTTTCATTAAGCATTACGGAAAATCATAATATCTCGTTTCCGATAGCAATGGAATACGTCAATAGCTTTATTTAAAAAAAATGAATGGAACGGAATCCGCGTCGGGTATGTCAGGGAAATATTTTGAAAAGGTCTGCTTTTTCAAAGCCACGTCGTCGTCGTATTGAATGCGTTTTAATGAAAAAACATGCGCCGATTCGCAACAGTCAAGGGAATTAAAGCCTCCGCCCGGAGCTCGCGATTCCAAATGCATCGCTTGGTATTTTCATTTTGTCCGAAATAATGTTTCCATTGGAAATTTCGAGGCACTTATCACTTTGTGAGTTATTATTTTAATTCGTTTGAATAAATTTCTTCGATTTTTTTACATTCTCGTTATAGACGGTTTTGAGAATTATTAAATTAAAGTAACTTCACATTTTACGAAGAAACTAATGAGAATTAACACCTCTATAAACCAGAGGGATAGACAGAGATTATTAAATTACATTTTGCACGCATCTATTATATTTGCGCTTTTTAATTACTGTATTAATTTTATACTTAGGCTAGCTGCCGCCCGTGACTCCGTCCGCGTGTTTGTCCAAAAAATTAAAAATAAAATTTTAGGGGTGGGACTACCTTTATCATTAAGGGGTATGAAAAGTAGATGTTGGCCGATTCTCAGACCTACTCAATATGCTCACAAAATTTCATGAGAATCGGTCAAGCCGTTTCGTAGGATTATGGGAACGAAATTGTGACACGAGGATTTTATATATAAGATTCTTGACAAATCATGCTGATATTCTGTGTTTATGCAATTTTGAATAATAAATATTTATTTGAATGATGTAAATATCCAATTTCGTAAAATAGTGAAGTGTATAATTTCTTAACTTACTTTATCAGACAAATTCTTACTTTATTCTATGTATTTCTGCAATTTCAGTAAAAGTTTTTTGCTATATTTGTTACATAAACAGAATAAGATATAAAGAAACTATTTTTGCAATTTTAGTTAAGTATCAAAAAAAAAAACTAAATAGACGTGGTCTAAAATGTATAATTATGAATGATTGTAATTATTAGTTACCTGTCCGATGCTAAATATAAACTGTAAGTTATAAAAAGTATAAAATAATTTACATTAATCTATATCTAAAAAAAAATATATATGTATGCATTTATGTTCCCTTAATTTATGTAAATCACAAGCCTACTTTTTTAAGGTTATTTTATAAGATTGTTTAAAATATAATATATAATTCAGATTGTCGTTGCGATCTCCATTGCGTCTAGTTTATTTTTAAACAATTAGTACACTTAGCACTTAACTTAGAAATAATTTACGCTTGTTCGTTAAAGTTAGGATCCTAATTTAGTAGATACAATAGTAATTGTAGTGATTAAGGAGACCGCAATATAACATAGTTCCACAATAAATTATTTAGAACGTATTATACGTACTAGATTACTTAGTAACTATTTAGTTATTTTTTCACTCAGTTATTATCATATTTCTTTTTTCTGCCTTCGAAAAAAGTTAACGTACAGTTAACTTATCAATACTTTTGGCCCATTATAATGTCTTTTTGAAATTTTAAATTAATTCATTAAAAACAATAATAAAAATTAAATTGCACGTACCAGTTTTAAAGTTGTTGAGAATACGCCGATGATAATTGATGTTAACACTAAAACTATAGTTCTTTACAATAAATCACCAGTTACTTTAACTTAAGTTAAGGCGACGTGTTTGGTTACGACAACGCAAAAAGTTCCCGCCACGTAGCACACGACAGAGTTCAACGTGTAGTCCACTCGCAAGCGAATGCGCGAAGCAACTGAAGGCATGTTATACTGGATACCGTATTCAACGTATTTCCACCAGCCTACCTTTCAAGTTTCCCACGCATTGTTGCACATAAATTGTTAATGTACCAAGATGTTGATTTTGCAATGACAACTTTACGATTAGGTTCTGTAAGGTGTGTTTTGCATTGAAAACAATTGTATTTACTACTTTCCTAAATGGAAGTTATCCTAAGGTATTCCGATATGATGCAAAAAGGATGTAAGTTGATTAAAACTTCTTCTAATTTTGTATCTTTTTACGAGGGAATACGGTTTAAAATTGAAAGTAAGTTGACGCTACGATGGTGTACTTAAACTGAAAACTGGCTTGAGTTTTTCTGTGTTAGAAGGAGATAAATATAGGTTCAAGTAGCTAAGGGTACGGCCTACACAAATTTTGTAGTGGGGATGATCTTAAATTCGCTTTAAGAATAAGTGTAAGACAGAATAAAAAAACGCATTTTCAAAGCTCATCGCTTTGGAATTTTTCTTTTACTCACAAATATTGTTCAATTTAAAGCTGTGGATACGCACACCAAAAGAAATAAAACACTTATTAAACGTAACTGCATAGAAACTCATTCATAAAACATGTGATGCAGTCTCTCAAAGGACCGAACTCAAAGCGAAATGTAGTTTATTTTGTTAAAGAAGAAAGCCTGTGTAGAACGAAGAAAACGCCACATGTCAGACCATGAATAAAACAGGAGCTATGTTTCAGACTTTTAAAAGTTTTACCAATATTTTTCTACGTAAAACATTTATATTTTTTACATTGTATATTTATTACACATGTTTGCTTTATTTTCCAGTAGTATAAATGTTATCTTTCTAATGTTAAAACAAAATCATTTGTAGCTGATAATTTAAAACCTTTGAAATAAACGTCTCTTAAAAATTTCACTTAACAGACAAAATTTTACATTAAACAAAAATTTATTTAGCCATACTAAGAACGAATGCAATAACTTTAGTCCTGTTATCTTTAAAAGAATTAACAGTCGTAAGGTATATGTTAACAGATATGAATGTATATAATCTGTCATTCTATACAATGCCTAGGTAACTTCTTTAAATAAGCTTTTAAACATTATTATATACATTTCCTAGGAATTGTCCATAATTCCTAAGTTTTTCTAAGTACAATATAAATAAGGCGGTTTAGCTTAAGTTTCATAAATACATAATATAGAGTCCTCTATTAACATGATTTGAAACTAGTAGCAATTTGACGTTGGTCAATAGCTGTAATAACTTTCCTCTTAATCGTCTTTAATGTGTTCTGAAATAATATAGTAAAGCAATTTATGACTCGGTTGCTTGTCCCTAAATTTGAGCAATAAATTATGGTTTACTTTGTCGTTTATGAGGGCTGCTGTAGACATAACCCTGTGCGGAACATGTGTAACAGATTGCGGCAATAAGGGAAATTGTCTTTTTTATGGACGCTTGCCGACAACCTTAAGTATCCAGCGGAGGAACAAGGTGTTACCGCTCGAGTCACGCACTCATTTTCCTCTCATTTTCTTCCAGATTGATGTATGAATAATTTTGTGGAAGAAATGATTAACAAAACCTATGTACAACACCTCTATAAAATTTTATAAATCTAAAATGTATTCACAAATTATGTTATTCTATTGTACAAATTATTTAAAGAGTCAGATATTTAATGTGTTTATTTACTTCGGTTGTTTTAACCAGTCATCAGTACGGCTAAGTGCAGTTGTGTTTTTGTACTTTGGTCTACCGATCAAAATTCATAACGTTTTAATGAAATGATTTTCAGTAATAATTACTTTTAACAAAATAAGATATCATCTCAAGTAAGAACGTGGAGTATAATAACTATAATATTTTTATAATAAAAATTTTCTAATAACGGTTTCCTTTTTTTTTCTTTTTTAAAAACCACAAGAGTATCCATCCATTCACGTAACTAGTTCCACTTTGAAATTATTGCCTTTGCGGCCGTTTGTCTTCTCTACCTGAGAGGTGTCCAGTGTGAACTGAATCCTGAAGTTAATTTCACGGGGAATTTCTTCCAGTGTAAGAAAGCGAATTTATTTTAAAGCACTCCTGTGCGAAATAGAATTAATACGTCTATTCTTGTGACAAGATATATTAATTTCATTAGACTTTATAATATTGTTTTTAATTAAAAAGGAAAAATATGAAATAATTAAGTATATTGATGATAATAAAAGGACACTACTACAATGTATTACATCCACTTCATTTGCTTATAGATTTAAAGGATAAGTACTTTGAAGGGAGTCGCTAGTAGGTAAATATACGTGTTTTTTTTTTATGTTAAAACCATATTGATCTACGCTAATAAATAAATCAAATATAATTTCGACACACAATACATATAACATGTATTTTCAACATTTCCCGACATTATCTCTCTAAACGTTTGCCGCTTTTACGAAACTTGCACGCCATTATTTTCTTGACATATTTCACAATAGCAGAACACTAAAGCAACATTTTATCTAAAGCAGAATTCTTGTTGCATCTTCGTAAAAAGTTTTTAATAAAAAATCACCTGTTGTGGCATTTTATTAGAAAAGTGGAATCTGGATGAATTGTGTTCTCTAAAGCATGTAATATATTGAATACGGTTTGTAAAATGTAGTATGTTATGTGTGAAATTGAAAATAATCTGTTATATAATATTTGTTTACATTTGTAATTATCTACATAATACAGGTATACTTTAAAATTTTTGAATACTTCCAATACCTAAACACAATAGTATTATTTAAGAATACAATTTCCTCAAGTCAATCACAAGGGGGTGATGAAGTCGCAGCTATTGTCGGTAGTCAGTTAAATAGACGTTTAATTTAACTTTGTAAGTAAAATCAGATGAGTAAATATTTTTGACTGTTAAAATATTGTTTTTATCCGATTAGAAAAAGGGTATTTCTCGCATAATGGAAATTGAACTATGACAGCACTAAACAACTTGATTGTTGCTCGATTTAAATAAGTGCGCTGTCATTCGATTCGTAGTTCCTCGAGTTCGTAGCCTTGTAGCTTCTTCGTATTTTTTCGTAGCATTTCGTAGTTTCGAACATTGTTCCTAGCCATTTCGTAGCAATGTAATTTTTCGTAGCATTGTAGTAACTTCGTAGTTTCACCATCAGTCGTGCCTACAGAGGGCCTCTTACGACACTGACCTTATTATCGTCATGGACAAAATATGTTAAGAATATGAGCTTTGTTGAATTACGTAACGAATGATTGAAAATATTAACAAAAATATTCAT